>NW_011494800.1:2065284-2074798 GCF_000754665.1 Bison bison bison | reverse complement strand
TGATATTTGGCAAAACTAATACAATTATGTAAAGTTTAAAAATTAAATGAAATTAAAAAAAAAAAAAAACATGGATCACTTTCATCCCCTGGAATAAATCTGGAATTTTGACTTACTGAGTTTCTTTTTGCGGTATAATTGACATATAATATTATATTAGTTTTGCATGTACAATGTAACATTTGATATTTTTACATATTGAAAAATGATCACCATAAGTCGAGTTAACATCTGTCAATATACATTATGTAAAAATTTTTTTTCTTGTGATGAATTTTAAGATTTACTCTCTTAGCAACTTCCTAATATGTATGACACTATTATTAATTATTGTGGCTCAGCTGGTAAAGAATCCACCTGCAATGTGAGAGACCTGGGTTTGATCCCTGGGTTGGGAAGATTTCCTGGAGAAGGGAACAGCTACCCACTCCAGTATTCTGGCCTGGAGAATTCCATGGACTGTATAGTCCATGAGGTCGCAGAGTCAGACACGACTGAGGGACTTTCACTTTCACCTCGCTTGCTTTCATTATTAACTATAGGGGCTTCCCAGGTGGCACAGTGGTAATGAATCCCCCTGCCACTGCAGGAGACATGAGTTTGTCCGCTGGGTGGGAAAGATCCCATGGAGTAGGAAATGGTAACCCACTCCAGTATTCTTGCATGGAAAATTCCATAGAGAGAGGAGCCTAGTGAGCTACAGTCCATGTGGTCGCAAAGAGTTGGACATGGCTGAGCCACTGAGTGTACACACACACACATTATTAAACACAGTCATTTTGTACATTGCATCCTCACTTATTTTACAGCTGGAAGTTTATATCTTTTGAGCATCTTCACCCATTTTACCCACTCACAATCACCCGCCTTTGGCGAACACCAATCTCTTCTCTGCACCTAAAGGTTGGTTTGTTGTTGTTTAAATTCCACATATAATCAAGATCATATGGCATTTGTCTTTCTCTGTCTGACTTACTTCACTAAACATGTCCTCAAGTTCCGTCCACATTGTGGCAAATGGCAAGGTCTCATTCCTTTTTATGGCTGAATAGTATTTCAGTGAATACAGAGTCGTCATCTTTATCCATTCTTCCACTTGTGGACACTTCAATTATTTCCATATCTTGGCTATTGTAAATAATGATACAATGGACATGAGTAGGGGGCATATTATTTTTGAATGAATGTTTTCATTTTCTTCAGAGAAATACCAAGAGGCGGATCTGGTGTATCATATAGTAGTTCTGTTTTTGATTTTTTAAGGAACCTCCATAATGCTTTTCATAGTGGCTGCACTGATTTACACTTTCACCAACAGTGTTACAAGGGTTCCCTTTGCTCCATACCCTCATCAAAATTTGTTATTTCTTCTCTTTTTGATAACAGCCATTCTAACACCTAGATATGAGGTGGTTTTGATTTGCATTTGCCTCCTGGTTAGTGATGCTGACCTTCTTTTCATGTACCTGTTAACAAACTATGTTTTCTTTGGAAAAATGATGACTCACCATAATGTTAGCCAAATACACCACCTCAGGCTTTAATTATACTATAGTAGATACTGATCCAAATCTGTCTAAAAAAACTACACTGAGACCTATATTTAGCACGGCACCTACTATCCGTATGCTTCTATTCTAGATAAAGCGGAAAGAAATCAGACTTAACTCAGTTGACCTGGATGAAATTCTTAAGCCTACCATTTTCTAATAAGGGAACAATGGGTGATGAATTAAACCTCACTAAGTCTTGTTTTTCTCCTCTGAGTCTTCTGCAAAGGTCAAGTCATTTCATGCTTTTTAGGTGGCGCTAGTGGTGAAACACCCACCTGACAATGCAGGAGACATAAGAAATGCAGACTTGATCCTTGGTGAAGAAGATCTCCTGAAGGAGGGCAATCCGCTCCAGTATTCTTGCCTGGAGAGTCCCATGGACAGAGGAGCCTGGCAGGCTACAGTCCATAGAGTCATAAAGAGTCAGACAGGACTGAAGTGACTTAACACACACACACATACACACACACACACAAATGAAAGAATGATGCTATCATAAAATGAAATAAAGGTCTGAAATTCCTTCCAATAATCCTAGTAGTTCGTTGCCTATTATTTAATCCCCTTCTTTAGTTTATTATTATTGTTTTTTTCCCTGTGGGAACACATGTCAGTTATTATAGCTAATGACAACATTGGATTGAGTATTTCTGTTTTTCTTCATTCCTTTATTTCATTTTATTCATACTCCTATTAAACTATATCCTTTCTAAAAGCTTATCAATGTTAATGTTTTTATTACTTAATATGTACTTAAGTTGTATACTCTGTTTTACTCAAAAATTCAATAGGGTTTTTAAAAAATCAATTTGGGGAAATCTTTCACAGTCCAGTGGTTAGGATGCCATGGTTTCACTGCCAAGGGCATGGGTTCAGTCCATGGTTGGAGAACTAAGATCCTCCAGACCAAGCAGTACAACAAAAAAAAAAAAAAGAAAGAAAAGAAAAAGAAAGAAAATCAACCTGGTTTCCTAGCCAATTGATATCATTGTAAGTCATTCCATCCCTGGTACTAAAATATCTATAATGGCTTCAAATCATTTTATATAGTAAAAATACACAGTCAGGTAAACAGTATCTTTCCAGAGCAGCCTTCATTATGTGCCACACTTGGCAATAAAGAAGCATCTCCTCCCATATGCCCATGGTTGGCAAACACGGTTCCTGAGTGGTCCACTAACTGCAAACTCTTACTCCCAATCTCACTATAATTTGTGCCTTCATCTCATCCATTTAGCTAAGCACCCCAATATTTCTTGGCATCATCTACTCTTCACTCAAAAATTCCTTTACCTCACTCTCATGCCTTGGCATAATACAAAGATTCCTTAACATACCACTATCCCCACTCCCATTATTGCCTCAATTTATTTACTCAACAAATACTTATTCAGAGCTGACCAGGTAATGCTTTAAGGACTAGGGATACAGTAGTGAACAAAACAGCAAAGATCCCTGTCCTTATAACAGGTTACAGTCTCTGGGGAAAGTAGGGAGAGAGACAATAATTTATAACCTAATAAATAAGCAAACTAATGAATCTGTTGGATCACAATAGTGATGGAAAAACATAATAGGTAAAGAGAATCAGGAGTACCAAATCTGATGGTGTGAAGGGGAAGCAGAGTGGCCAGGATAGGCTTCACTGAGACGCTGAGTCCTGTGCAAAGCTTTGAAATCATGAGGAAGAAGATGATATAGTTATTTGGAGTGAGTGTTTTTCCAGGTAAGTATAATGTGGAGTACAATGAAGGGAGACTGGGCAAGGTAATTGGGAGTACATACAAGGGAACAATTTTAGTGATTTGCCCACAAATATTAACCTGATAAAGAGGGAAGTAAATACTTAAAAGAGTGAGAAATAATAACAAGTTGGTAAAACAATTAATTGTGGTTCACATTGGAAATGAAAGACTGTAGAAGTTGGAATTCTTTAAGATGAAGACTGGAAACACAGTAGTGGTGATCAGAAAGTGATACGCTAAAAACCAAGATATAATAGTAGATGGGTACATTTCTTGGCACTGAGAAGATTTAGGATAGAACCATGTGCAAAAGTCCTCAGGGGTGGGTGGGCATGCCCAGATTGTTCAAGTAAAACCAGAAGCCAACAGGAAATAAAATCTTTAAGGAAGAAATGGCTTGCACGGTGGCTCTCTGGGTTTAGATTCATAATTAGTCATTTATGGCTTGCTTTTTCTCAGAGTGAGGAACAAGACAAATTGGGTCCAGATTTCTCAAAGAGTCTCTTCTGTATATCTAAATATTTGCCTATCCTCTTTTTTTCCTCTTCCTCTTCCCTTCCGTTACTAACTGTAACTGAAACCTGGCTCTCCCCAGAAGGCATTTCTTGCATCAGAGTGTTCTTTCCATCACCCCCCCTCTCTATGGCCATGGTGGTGAGGTATGTGTCCTCTTTGCTCCTAGGGGCTAGTTCCAAACTACTGTCTATTAATAAAGTCTATTTAAAGTCAAACAAAATCTATTAAAACTCACTGGCTACATCAAGCTTAAAAACATCTGCTGTGTGAAAGACATCGCCAAGAGAATGAAAAACCAAACCACAGTGAAAGAATATATACATACTACTAGCCACTATATACAACATATATACAAAACTTTTAAAACTCATTAAGAAAAATAACCCAATGAAAATAAGCTAACCATCTGAACATACACATGATAAAAGAAAATATACAAGTATCCCATAAGCACACAAAAAGAGACTCAATATCAGTAGGCATCAAGAAATAAAAAATGCAAACTACAGTGAAATAACACAGCATACCTTAGCATGGCTAAAATTTAAGATGTTAACTATATTGAGTATCTGCAAGGATGGGGAGAATTCAGGCTTTCTTACTTTACTGCTGGGGATATAAAATGGTGCAGTTGCTTTAGAAATAGTTTAGCAGTTTCTTATAAAGTTAACCATATGTGTATCACATTATCCACTAATCCTATTTCTAGGTATTTACCCAAGAGAAATGAAAACATGTCTCAACAAAGACTAATGCTCATAACAGCTTTATTCAAAATAGCCCCCAAATGGAAACAGTCCAAATGTGTAATAGGTGAATGGATAAACAAATTGTGGTGTATATATATAACATAATGGAACATTGCTAAGCAATACAAAAGAATGAACTAATAATATACACAACAACATGGATGAATCTCAAAAACAAGCAAAATGCAATAATGCAAACACAAAAGAGTGTATGTCATGTGTTTCATTCATATGAATCCCTGCTGCTGCTGCTGCTGCTAAGTCACTTCAGTCATGTCCGACTCTGTGTGACCCCACAGACGGCAGCCCACCAGGCTCCCCCGTCCCTGGCATTCTCCAGGCAAGAACACTGGAGTGGGTTGCCATTTCCTTTTCCAAAGCATGAAAGTGAAAAGCAAAAGTGAAGTCGCTCAGTCGTGTCCGACTCTTAGCTACCCCATGAACTGCAGCCTACCAGGCTCCTCCATCCATGGAATTTTCCAGGCAAGAGCACTGGAGTGGGTTGCCATTGCCCTCTCCGATGAATCCCTAGAAAAGACAAATCTAATATACAATGACAGAAAGCAGATCTGCAGTTGCCCATGGCTTGGAGTTGGGCATATTGCTTGGGCAGGTGGACAGAGGAAGATTTCAAGCCATTGTGTCTTTTCTTTGATTCCCTTCTCTTTATATTTTGTGTATCTACTGTAGGTTTATGCTTTGTTGTTATCATGAGGCTTACATAAAACATGTTATAGATACAGTAGTTCATTTTAAGCTGTTAGCAATTTAAATTTGATCACATATAAAACACTACTTTTTTCCTTCCCTCCTCTTCAAATTTTATGTTTTGGATATCACAATTTGCCTCTTTTAATATAGTGTATACTTTAACAAATTGTAGTTATTCTTAAACTTTAAAATACTAGAGTATACTAGAGTGATTGACACACCACAGTATTACTGATTCTAAATTTGATCATGTAATTACTTTTACCACTGTGTTTTATATTTTCATGTGTTTTCATATTACTAATTATCATCTTGTATTTCAGCTTGAGGAACTCCTTTCAGCACTTCTTGTAAGGCAGATCCAATGGTGATGAATCCCCTTAGCTTTTGTTTGGAGAAGTTTTTATCTCTTTCAACTCTGAAGGACAACTTTGCTGGGTAAAATACTCTTGGCTGCGAGGGTTGCTTTTTTTTTTGTTTTTTTTTTTAATGTTTCAGCATTTTGAATATATTGTTCCACTCTCTCTTGGCCTGCAAGATTCCTGTTGACAAATCTGCTCATAATCTTATGGGAGTTCCCTAATATGAAAGAAATTTTATTTTCTTTGTTGCTTTAAAGTTTTTCTTTATCTTCGACTTTAGAGTTTTATCATAATGTATCTTGAAGAAGATCACTTTGGGTGAATTTGTGGGTGGATCTATGAACTTCACAAACTTATATATGAAATGTCTTTCCATATTTTGGAGATTCTCAGCTGTTATGTCTTTAAATAAGCTTTCTGCCCTTTCTCCCTCTCTTCTTCTGGGACTCCAAAACTACACCGATTATTTCTCTTAATGTATCTCGTAGTTCACTTAGGCTAACTTCACCCTTGTTTCATTCTTTTTTGTTGTTCTTTTCTGACTGGATAATGCCAAATGGTCTATCTTCTACCTCACAAATTCTTTCTTCTGCTTGATCCAATCTGATACTGATGCTCTCTTTTTCATTTTATTGTTTTCTTCAGCTCTGGAACTTCTGTTTTGTTCTTTTTAATATTATTATTATTTATATCTTTCTTAAACTTCTCATTTTGTTCAGATACTATATTCCTGCTTTTGTTGAACTGTCCTTCTGTATTTTAATATAGTTCATTGAGCTCAGTATAACAATAATTTTGAATTCTTTATTGGGAAAATTACAGATTTCCATTTCTTTGGGGTTAGCTACTAGAAAATTATTGTGTTCATTATGTGATGCTATCTTTCCTTAACTTTTCAAGGTCCTCAAAGCCTTGCATTGCTGTCTTTGCATCTGAAAAAGTCATTATCTCTTCCAGTCTTTACTGTCTTTGGAAGAGAAATATCTGCTTTCAGCCTTATTGAGGATTCTGAATCTTTCTCACATCTTTTCCATTTATATGCATACTCTATACCATTGTTCTCTTGTGAGCAGGATTTCATAAGATTCTGTGTGAAGCCAGGCCACATGTTGATAGCTTCTCTTTGGCTTTCCCTAGAGTGGTGTGCTGAGTGCTCAGTTTGTGTGCTTTCTGGAGAGCGGGGTTGGCTTTCTGTACATGCTCATTGGCTATCTGCAAAGGCCTGCTCTTGCCATCCTTAGGGACATGCACAGAGAGCAGCCATGAGGTAGGGGAATGTGGGGGTGAGGCCCATGAAGTACTGGGGTGCCTGGGGGCAGTTGATGAGATCTTCAGGCAGTGCAGCTGCTGGTTTTGTGAGCAGGCTTCCTGATGGGGGTCTCTGAAGGAATCAGTAGTGTCCACTTCCCCTTGATGTGTTTCACTCAGAGCCCTAACTGCTGTTCTCCCAGCCACTCATTGCTACCCAGTCATACAGCTCACAGCTCAGGACTCTAGATGGTGTGGGAAAGAAAAGGGACTCTTTGGCAGAGTCTTGCATCAGCAAACCAGGCATTCTCACTTTTCCCTGTCAGAGAAATCATGGTCCATGAAGGTTTTGGCACTGAGCTGTGCCATCTTGGGGAATGAGTGATGTCTGTAAAGTGATCCTATTTTTCTTATCTTCTTCAATGAATCTAATCTCAGACAGTTTTTGTTCCAATAGTGCATTATAACATCTCCACTGGACTCCTGGACTTCCATGAAAGACCTCGTCTATGTGGGTGACTGTCAAAATCACTATTCTTTGCAGGAAAGATGGTAGAAGATGATTTAACCATGTTGATAATGTCACAAACCATATATTTTTTATATTTTAATTGTGATGAGGGTTATATGGGTATATAAAGCAGTTGAGCTCATTAAAATGTACATTTGAAGTACATACATCTTACTGTAATTATACCACAATAAAATTGATTAGAAAAATTCTTCAATGGTTATTAATTAGACTGATGCTTACAAAAGACTAAATGCTTATCTTAAACTTGAGCCAAAAGGAATTTATTGGTTTGTATGACCAGATATATGTCATAGAACCAAATTATAAGAAAAGAAGAAGGGAAGCCGGTCTCAAATAAAAGAAGAACCAGAGTTGGCAAAGCTCTTCATTCTCCTTTCAGGAATATCTTTATTTTCTGTCCTGGATTTCCTAAGCTGGCATAAACAATGCAGCTGACACTCCTAGACTTAAATTTTTACAGTTTCACGACCAGGAAAAATATCTTTCCTATATATTCAAATCTGAAAAGTCTGGAAAAGGACTTTGATTGGCTCAGCTGGGGTCACGTGGCCAGTTCTTGACCAATCACTGTAGCTAAGGATTTAGAATACTATGATTGACTCAGATTGAGGTGATTCCTTAACCAAATAAATATTCTGATGAGTAAGGCAAAGTTATATAAGGAGAAAATGGGTATTTTTAGAATGCATGTTAAAGTCAGAGGCAGGAGAAAGGCATAGTTTTCAAAGATAAAAATAGCACAAAAAGGTTGCTGAATCATTTAAACTAAAAATATACTCCTATCTGTTTATTCTATCAGTTCAGTTCAGTTCAGTCGCTCAGTCGTGTCCAACATTTTGCGACCCCATGAACTGCAGCACACCAGGCCTCCCTGTCCATCACCAACTCCCGGAGTTTACCCAAACTCATGTCCATCGAGTCGGTGATGTTTATCCCACAGTGGGCATTAAAGAAAAATATTTTAAATTCTCTAAATTAGTGTCCAAGATAATCAATTCACACAGCATTTATTATCCATCTCTAAACTTCTTATCTACCAAGAATGTCAACATTTTAATTTGCCAAAAGTTGATCAGGCTTTTCTACACATGTTGTGAAGAAAGAGAACAATTATTCATATAATTGCATAATTGCTTGGTTCAAATAAAGAGATGAATCAAGTCCCTCCTTACTTGCATACTGTAACATTGCTACACTGCTGGATTCCGTTTCATAAGCTGGGTTGTGTTCACTGCAGATGGTACATCTGACTTTAGAGCAGGTGGTGTAGCAGGCCTGGTCCACAGCATCCTGATGCTTATCACCTGGACAGTTTCCAGCCACAGATTGGACTTTGAGTTTTTGAGGAGATTGTCAGGGAGATTGATAGTGTAAGCCATATTGGAATTACCTATGATAAATGACACAATTTCCTCCAATCTTCTCAAAAGACAAGCTGTGAATCACAAGATTGTTCCCTTGATGAGTATCTCCTTCCATGTGGAAGTTGCCTAAAAACACATTCACATCCAGACTGGGTCAGCTGAACAAATCAGGGCACCTAAGCTTCACTGACTCACTACTGGCATGTGGAAACCAACTAACCGAGTACAATCCAAGATTTTCAGACCTGAAGGATATTTGTGGTAAAAATTCTGTGATTTAATTTGACAACTGTTACCTCTTTCATGCTCAGCACTGTGTCAGATTTTATTAGGTTAGGCTGGGCTGCAGTAACAAAGTCTGAGCTCTCAGTAGTTCAAAACAACAATTTCAGAGCTTACTTATTTAACAGCTCGATGACATTGATGAAGGGGGAGAAGGGGACAGTGGTAGAATCTGCTCTAAGTAGTCATTCAGATACACAGATTTTTCTATCTCACTGCCTCCAAATTTAACCAGTCCCCAGAATCATTGTGGAAGAAGAAAATGATAAATGATAAATTAAATGTGGGATAGACTTAGAAATAATCTGTCAGTTATACCATATTCATTGTATATATATAATTTTTAGTCACTCAGTCATGTCCAATTCTTTGCAACTCCATGGACTGTAGCCTGCCAGCCTCCTCTATCCATGGGATTCTCCAGGCAAGAATACTGGAGTGGGTTGACA
>NW_011494800.1:2061295-2065184 GCF_000754665.1 Bison bison bison | reverse complement strand
CATACTATGTGCCAGATTTTATTATTCATTAGACATTTAAGATACATTTAGAGGTAGACTTTCAAGATTCATTAGTAAACAACAGAGCAAAAATCCGTGCATTGGTGGGATGCTTGTTTATTAGTAAGATGAAAGTCATACATCTAAGAAAGAAGTCAATTATATAGAATTATGGAAGCATAGAAAAAAGAAAGAATAGAATAGAGGCAGAGGACTGGGGGGAGGCTGAGAGTTGCATTTTATTCACAGTGATGTGGGTAGAGCTCTCTGCGTATTTCTTCCTCCCTTTCTGCACTCCCTAAATTAGTTGAGAACATCACTGTCCACCCTGACATCCACAGTTAAATTCATAGGTTGATAAAGCCTTGGGATCCATTCCTTCTTTTACATTCCATTTCCCCAAACCACAGCCTCCCTGCCTCTCATTCAGATTATTCAACAAACTCCTACAGTTTCTTTTTCTTTACTATTTCTCAATTATAAATTGTTCTTCTCCCCTAACCTGAGTTTTCATTACAAGTGACAAACATAGACAGGCCACTCCTTTGTTCAAAAACCTCTGTAATTTCTGTAATGTCTGCAGATCAACATCGTGACACTGAGTATTGGCGTCTGACGTCTCCCCAAGTCTGACATCTGGCTTGGTGAGGGACCTCATCATCTAAAATTTTTGTCATGTAGATTGTGATTTAAGCCCACCAGACTAACAAAGCCCTACAGAAAGCATCGTCTTTGTCTTTTTTCAGATTGTTCAAATTTTGTGACTGATGATTTCATCTCTCTCCTCACCATATTTTCTGCTGTCAAAATCCCATCTATCTCTAAGGATAGCTCAAATTCCCCTTCATTAGGAAGAGTTTCCAGCTTCCTCTCAGTCATTCCAAATAAATGTTCCATTCTATGTCCTCCCATGGGATTTTGTTTAATCCTCTCTTTTGGCATCCAAGGTTTTGTATTTTCATCCTGGACAACTCTGTCTATAATTATTACAGACAGAAGACATGACAGATACTAGACTGTAAGCATCCTCAAGACAGGAATGCTATCCTGCTTTTTTACCTGGCTCAATATTTTTTACAGCATGAACTCTCAGTAAGTGTTGAATTTATATTATTTTCTTAAGCTGTAGTTTAGAAAGAGTTTTTCTCCTGGAGGTCAGTGTATTAGCAGTCTTATTCATAGAATTAACACGATGGATAAGAGCATTTTTAACAAGCATCTTTTAATAATTATAAATGCCAGATTTCATCAGAAGCCTAGAGCAAGTATTATCACTGTGAGACAAACTAAATGCTACATGTGTCAATATTTACACAAGCAGATTACAACAGTGTGGTCTCATCAGTTCAGCTATTGTGTCTTGTGAGCTTAACTAAATTTCAAACTCCTTAAGGAACTGCATTTTCCCCTGAAGTTATTAAAGGGTAGATTTCTTTTAATTAAACTCATTTGCATGACTAAATTAGATTTAATTACTCTCATTCATTTCACTAATACCTTTCTTTGATTGGAGAAGGAGAACTTTTATAATTGATTAAAATAGGATGCTCTGGCCTTCTCTGTTGATCCTGGAGAATAGTTCTCATTTATTCTTTTTAAAGGACCAGGGGAACAGAAATTTCTTTGATCTAGTTCTACTTCAGACATGCTCCTTGAACCTGGGCTGGACATACAATCACACTGCTCCTCCGTTTCTCCATCAAATTAGCACTGTAGTACCAATGTCAATGATATCTGTTTTGGCCTCCAATGAAAAGATAGATTGTGCTTTTGATGTGAAGTCCTTGAAACATTTGTATAAATCCTGAACTATGAATATTGTTTAAAATATTAATATCATAAACTAAAGGTTTTCCTCTAAATTTTGACTAAAAAAATGAAATTTCTCATTACCTTTGGGTAGTAGTCACTGTTTTCATAATCTGATTGTTGAAATTTACCATCACATTCATTCATTCGCTCAGGCCCGAATGAATTCACTCAACACAAATTTGTTTTCACATACTATTCCAGACATTGTGATTATCCTTGGATAGAATTCAACAAACCTGTAAGAAGTCCAATAGCTCTAATAAAGTATCCTCCTCTCTTAGGAGTTCTTAGAGAACAATAACATAAACAAATACATTTCAATAGGGAATAGAATCACATATACGGTTCATAGTTGAAAGGGGAAATTTTCAACTCCCCTTAAAGGTATTTAAAATAGATCCTGTGAGATAAGTTTAAAAAGATGAGAAAGGAAGGTTATTCTAGGACAAAGGAATTCTGTGTTCAAAGATACTCAAGCAAGAATAGAATGACACATTTGGAAAACCTTAGCTTAGTTTGGGAGAAGGCAATGGCACCCCACTCCAGTACTTTTGCCTGGAGAATCCCAGAGACTGGAAGCCTGGTGGGCTGCAGTCTATGGGGTCGCACAGAGTCGAACAAGACTGAAGCGACACAGCAGCAGCAGCAGCAGCTTAGTTTGGCTTAAGTTTTGGATTTGAGTGTGAAGTGAGGGAGTTGGTGATGGACAGGGAGGCCTGGGGTGCTGTGATTCATGGGGTCGCAAAGAGTCGGACATGACTGAGCAACTGATCTGATCTGATCTGATCTGAGAGAGAACAAGTATGGAGGAAAACTCATCTGGCAGATGAGTTTGCTTAAAGCAGATAAGTAAAATAACTCTATTTACCATTTCTATGTATTGGAAAGATAATGAGGCAGCAATATGGAAAATAAACTAGAGGGAGGTGAGCCCACTTAGGAGACTTTTAGTGTAAAAATAATATATTTCTGAAATGATGTAGTAGCAATAAATTTGCAGAAGAAAAACCAAATGTAAGTATATTTCATGGGGTTTTATAAGACAGAACTCAAAAGCAGAAGCTTAAAATTTTCTATGTTTCTGCTTTGGATGATTCTTTAGGTACTGGTGGCACTGCTGCTGCTGCTGCTAAGTCACTTCAGTCCTGTCCGACTCCGTGTGACCCCAGAGACAGCAGCCCACCAGGCTCCCCCGTCCCTGCAATTCTCCAGGCAAGAACACTGGAGTGGGTTGCCATTTCCTTCTCCATTGCATGAAAGTGAAAAGTGAAAGTGAAGTCGCTCAGTCGTGTCCGACTCTTAGTGACCCCATGGACTGCAGCCCACCAGGCTCCTCCGTCCATGGGATTTTCCCGGCAAGAGTACTGGAGTAGGGTGCCATCGCCTTCTCTGACTGAAGTGGCACTACTGAAAACAATAAAAGAAACACATTTTTGGGTAGGAGTATACCAAAGCCTTTGACTGCGTGGATCACAATAAACTGTGGAAAATTCTGAAAGAGATGGGAATACCAGACCACCTGATCTGCCTCTTGAGAAATTTGTATGCAGGTCAGGAAGCAACAGTTAGAACTGGACATGGAACAACAGACTGGTTCCAAATAGGAAAAGGAGTTCGTCAAGGCTGTATTGTCACCCTGCTTATTTAACTTATATGTAGAGTACATCATGAGAAACGCTGGACTGGAAGAAACACAAGCTGGAATCAAGATTGCCGGGAGAAATATCAATAACCTCAGATATGCAGATGACACGACCCTTATGGCAGAAAGTGAAGAGGAACTCAAAAGCCTCTTCATGAAAGTGAAAGTGGAGAGTGAAAAAGTTGGCTTAAAACTCAACATTCAGAAAACGAAGATCATGGCATCCGGTCCCATCACTTCATGGGAAATAGATGGGGAAACAGTGGAAACAGTGTCAGACTTTATTTTTCTGGGCTCCAAAATCACTACAGATGGTGACTGCAGCCATGAAATTAAAAGACGCTTACTCCTTGGAAGGAAAGTTATGACCAACCTAGATAGCATATTAAAAAGCAAAGACATTACTTTGTCAACAAAGGTTCATCTAGTCAATGC
>NW_011494800.1:2050072-2061195 GCF_000754665.1 Bison bison bison | reverse complement strand
GAGCGCCGAAGAATTGATGCTTTTGAACTGTGGTGTTGGAGAAGACTCTTGAGAGTCCCTTGGACTGCAAGGAGATCCAACCAGTCCATCCTAAAGGAGATCAGCCCTGGGATTTCTTTGGAAGGAATGATGCTAAAGCTGAAACTCCAGTACTTTGGCCACCTCATGTGAAGAGTTGACTCAGTGGAAAAGACTCTGATGCTGGGAGGGATTGGGGGCAGGAGGAGAAGGGGCTGACAGAGGATGAGATGGCTGGATGGCATCACTGACTTGATGGACGTGAGTCTGGGTGAACTCTGGGAGTTGGTGATGGACAGGGAGGCCTGGCATGCTGCGATTCATGGGGTCGCGAAGAGTCGGACAGGACTGAGCAACTCAACTGAACTGATCTGATAAGGAATCCTGATTTAAGTTCTGGGCATGTGATTTTGAAATACCTATGGCAACCCACTCCAGTATTCTTGCCTGGAGAATCTCATGGACAGAAGAGCCTGGCAGGTTACAGTCCATGGGGTCACAAGAGTTGGACAGGACTTAGTGACTAAACCACCACCACCATATTCAGACAATAAATATATTGGCCTGGATCTTAGAATAATGATATAGAAGAAATATACAGATTTGGAAGTTCAAACAGAGGTTTTCTCTTTGCTTTAAATCTGTTCTTTCTTTTGTGTTCTTTACTTCATTAACTTTCCTACATCACTAATTCTGATTAGACTATAAATCAAGGGCATTGCCTACCCTCTCAAGGTTGAGGGTACATAACCCAAGCCAAGCCAACCAGAAAACAAAACTAAGTACTGGTATTAATACTAGTACTAGTAAGGATTCTGGGGAGAGGGACTCATGTTCTCTTCATCAGGTTCATTAGCTGTAAGAACAAAGTTGGAGCAATTAGTGGCCAGCTTGTCCTCATACAGGTAAAGTCTGCAAATGACACCAATGCAGAAGAGTGGGGGGAGGCGGAAAGGCTAACAGATTAAGAAAGACAGAAGTCAGCTGATATTTTTGAACTACTGGATCCAGCCAAGCCTTTAGGTAACATTCACTTGAATGTTTTAGTCATGTGAGCCCATAAAGTTGGAGTTTTGTGTCTTATGCTTGCTTATGTTTTATTTCTGTGATTTGTATCCAAAAGAATCTTAACTATTTTGGGGGTTTACACCAAGGGAGTTGTAATTCACATTGTAGGAATGAGTGCCATAGCTCAGATCAGAACATCGCAGGTGAGAAGAGAAAAAGATCAAGGTACTATAATCAGCAGGAATGTGAAAATTAAAAACTAGGTGGAGGGGAAGAATTCCAAAAAGAGACTTGAGAAGGATTAAATAAGAGGCCAAGAAGAACAGAGCATAATAGAAGCCAAAGAAGTAAGGCGAGAGTCAAGAATAGCAAAATGGGGATAGGAGAGGTCACATTGGACAGTAAACAGCAACTGTTGGATTTAGCAGTCTAAAGGTTTTAGGGGACTTTATTATGAATTGTTTTCAGTACAGTGGTGGGTGCAAGACATTGAATGTGAAGCTAATGTTGGTGAACTGGATGTATCTCTCAAGAAGATTATCTGTAAAGGGAAGTGAGAAATTGAACCACGTACATGGGGACACAGGCTACAAAGACAGCTTCAAGTTGGGAGAGAAGGCACCTCTGCCTACGCTGAAAGAAAGCACAATTTTCTCCTGTTCTATATTGTTTAACTATGATACTTTTTAGGAGTAGGACACTGCTACTAGCAGACTTACAAAGACTAAATACACATAAAATGCCACATAGATAAGAACAGTTGCTAAGTATGAATTAGATGCTTGTTGGTCTCTTTCATTCATTTATATAAGTCTTAGAGGGTCCCATAGTTTGATACTTCATTTTTCTTTCTTGCTAAAAAGTAGAATAGCTTGCTTTCCAGCAAAACATACATTCTGAGCCATGGCAAGGCATATTTTCTCTCTCTCATTCATAACATAACACAAGTATGAGCTAATAGCTGACTCATTCATACATATTGAAAACAATACAGTTTATTTGAAAACTGTTTTATTACTGAACAGAACTGTATTTCCAACAGAAGGTTGTCATGATCGATTTTAGGATATCTGTGTTAGCTTGAGTTGAGATAATTTGATTTATTTCAATAAACTAAGCTCAAAGCTTTGCATTAGTTGGTGACAGTTCTACTGATTAGATGTCATTTTTTTCACCCTTTTATTACAATGTGCAAGTAACATTGAAAGAGCCACTTGGACATGCATACCTGTCAGTTTTATCTTTCTCTAAAGGTGTCAACAACAAATACGGAAAAGAAAATTTAGAAGGCAACGAACAACACTGCTTCATATGTATTTGTGATCCCATGGACTGTAGTCCACCAAGCTCCTCTGTCCATGGGATTTCCCAGGCAAGAATACTGGAGTGGGTTGCTATTTCCTTCAGGGAATCTTTCTGACCCAGGGATCGAGCCTGGGTTTCCTGCACTGCAGGCAGATTCTTTACCATCTGAGCCACCAGGGAAGTCCCCTAAGTGGCTTGCTGCTGCTGCTGCTGCTAAGTCACTTCAGTTATGTCCGACTTTGTGTGATCCCATAGACGGCAGCCCACCAGGCTCCCCTGTCCCTGGGATTCTCCAGGCAAGAACACTGGAGTGGGTTGCCATTTCCTTCTCCAATGCATGAAAGGCAAAGTGAAAGTGAAGTTGCTCAGTCGTGTCCAGCCCTCAGCGACCCCATGGATTGCAGCCTACCAGGCTCCTCCGTCCATGGGATTTTCCAGGCAAGAGTACTGGAGTGGGGTGCCATTGCCTTCTCTGCCTAAGTGGCTTATTATTCATTTAAAAAAGAAAGGTCCTCAAATCTCTCATTACCACAATGTTCTAACAGTCTTTTCTGACTCTGATAAAGAAGCAGTGGGAGGTGAGCACCTTCCCTTCAGTCTGCATTTGGATATTGGGCTGGGTGTATACAGTCATAAAAGGGAATGTGTCATGAAAAGAAACGGAAACAAACAAATCACAATACCAAAAGGAAGAAAAAAAAAATCCCTCAAATCACACTTTCACAGTCCTCTATTTATACTAGCACATTCTGGGAAAATCACTCAAAAACCTGTTACTAATCATTTAAACCTTAGGCTGTCGACATTTCTCTGCTTTGCTAGCCAAACAGTCATGTGCAGCAGCCAGAGGGTTAAAAAGCCAGACTCCCTGTCCCATACTGTAGCTTTGTGTGAGCAATATGGAGGACCGCCTCATCGCTGCAGAGGCTCCTGTTGAACATGAAGGGGTCTATCCAGGCAAAAATATGTGCAGCCTTCTGGGCCAGATTTACTCCGTCGGGGCTTCTAAAGTTGGCTGTGCAGTGGACTAAGCTGTCCAGACCTGCTGTTCCACAAAGGCCAAGATCCTCCCTCTGTGTGCCTAGTTCTCCAGCCAGCAGACCGTACAAAGCCTACTCTGCCTGGGTCCAGACACCCTCCAGACCTCTGAGAAAGTCTTTGTGCTGTTTTTGGAAGTACAATATACAATCTAATAGAAATTAGATTCTTAGATTTGAGTGGACCCAAACTGGAAATATTTTCGAATGAAAATAAATGAAACAGAAAACAGAACTAGTCTCTAAGATTTAGACTGGAGAAAACAAAAATTTTTTTTAATTTTTATTTAAAAAAAAACTTACAATCAATCAGTCAACTGTACAACAAATCATGTCTCCAGCAGCGTACGGGCTGTGTTTTCATTGTATTATTTTAATGAAAGACTTTTGATATGCTGATTATAAGTACTGTATTCAAAATCATGCCAAAGGAATGAGAAAATAACCCTCTTGAGATCCCCATCAACCGCTCCCCTTGTACTTTGTCACCTAGAGTACAGAATTCTTGATTTTAATTTTCTCTACCTCTGTTCATTGGATTCACTGTCATTCATACTTGATTAACAGAATAAGGACAAAAATACTGAAAATAGGTAATATTTTCTGGACACTTATTAGTATTTTTCACTCCATTCAAAAAATCAAACTTCAAATTCTGTTTGTTAAGAAATCTGTCCACACTACTTTCTTCTATAAAGTTTCTCAGTGAAAGTATCTGGATTTTGATAGTTTTGTCTCTGAGAGAACAAAAGGCAACAGAAATCTTTAAAAACAACAAGAGAAACTCTTGGTTTGTTTCACACATTACCTATACCTGAGGATGGTTCTCATCAATACCCATTGTGATGTAGTCATTGTGATGAGAAACTTAAAGATAAGCCTTGCACAAAACCAGTGAAACATCTGATTCATCTTCACCATCTGAACGTCTGAACATCGTATCTTTTTTCCTCAGAAATCTGACTGACTTGATCTCACTGAGTCTCTTGCTGTCATAATCAAAGCTCAGTGATCTAGTGGAGATAAAATCTGACCCAGGATTAACACAAACACAAACTTGGTCCTTGGAGTCAGACTCCAAATCTTAGATTCCATCATGCCCTTAATTATCCAACATGTTTCCTGTGAAGAAAGGAGTACTGTTTAAAATGTTTGATAATCTGACAAGGCCATAAGGCTTAATGGAATTGATGATTACACACAGATGGACGATTAACTCTCGAGGTTTAACGTTAAAAAAAAAAAAAAAGTAACTGTGCTGGATTGCTACTTAATGGAATTACACTGCCCATATGGAAAAGAACTATACCCTAAATATACCCAGAATGATGGAACAGGTGGCAGAATCTAGGCAAGACTGCTTGGAATGCACAAAAGCATTCTGAAATTGTAACTGCCAGAAAAGATTTCTGAAGAAAAAAAAGAGAGGGAAATCTCTGAAACTGTGTTAACTTTCCTACATTTTGGAAATAAAAATTGCAAAAATAATTAGAAGACAACTTCCAGTAGGTGCTTTTTTTGACCATTATTTTTCAGAAGCCTGCAAACTATGCTGTTTGTGACTGAACTTAAGGTAGATGTATGGATTATTAATTAGCTCCAGTATAAACTCAGTGAGGGCAGAAACCACATTTTCCTTGATAGCAGCTATTTCCTACAGAAGATACTAGTGGGGGAGTGAGATTAAAACTATTAACTATAGGAGGGATTGAGTGCTAATTTTCTTTTATAATGATTAATGTCCCCAACTTCACAGATAAACAATAGTTGCATATGTGAAAATAATGGAGGGATATGAACACTAGTAAGCATTTTCATATAAATAAGCAAATGATGAGGTAGCATAATTTCAATTGATAAACAATTGCTGGGGACTTCCCTAGTGGTCCAGTGGTTAAGAATCCTCCTTGAAATGAAGACAACGTGAGTTCAATACCTGGTCTGGAAACTAAGATCCCACGTGCCAAAGGGCAACCAAGCCCACGTGCTGTCACTCCTGAGCCGCAGGCCACAACTTGAGAGTCCGTGTGGCTCAACAAAAGATCTCGCATGATGCAATGAAGATCCTGCATGCTGCAACTAAGACTCAACGCAGCCAAATACATTATAAATAAATAAATAAATTTTATAAAGAGCAATTGCTGATAGAAGGTGATTTATTTGTAATCTTTTTTGCTCCAATTCAGGATAAGATTTATTTTAAATATTAATAAGCTTTAAGAGAAAACTCTGTCTTCTGGGGCACACAGGGCATGGAGACAGAATGCGGTAGGCCTTAGTAGCGATAAACTTGGTAGATAAGCTGCACTGAACAGTTACTACGTCCCAAGAATGAACTGCTTTATGTACATTATTTTATTTCATTCTTAATAGGATCCTTTAAGTTGTTTCTCATTTTACAGATGAGGAATCTGACTGAAGTGCATTAGGTAAGCTTCCCAAAGTCACAGAACTGTGCTTGATAAAGTTGGGACTGAAGAAGAGATCGGTTTTACTAGAGTCCATTCACACATATAAGCATTCTGGACAATGCCTATTTACCAGGATCTCTGCCTGCTTCTGTGCCTCACTTTTCTAGTTTTGCATGTCTGAGTATTCCTGGACTCCTCTTTGCATCTGATGTCTTCTATGAGACTTACATATCCAAACTATTTGCAGGATGATATTAGGACCCATAGAAAAACACAAAGATGGAAGAGACCAAGAAGTACTACCCACTACAAAACAGTTAATTAAGAAATTAAAACTGGGCTTCCCTGGTGGCTCAGTGATAAAGAGTCCACCCAATGCAGGAGACACAGGTTCGTTCCCTGATCCAGGAAGATCCCATATGCTGCAGAGCAACTGAGCCCATGTGCCACATCTATGTAGCCTGTGCTCTAGAGTCCCAGAGCCAGAACTCATGAACCCACGTGCTGCAACTACTGAAGCCCACATGCCTAGAGCCCGTGCTCCACAAGAGAAGCCACTGCAATGAGAAGCCTGTGCACTACAGCTAGAGAGTAGCTCCCGCTTGCCACCACCAGAGAAAGCCTACATAGCAATGAAGGCCCAGCACAGCTAAAAATAAATAAATAAAATTATATACGAAAAAGAAAGTAATACTAAAAGATAAAACGAGGGTGAAGAAGTTACTCAGCACTCTGTTTCTCCCACATAAGTTTCTAATTTGTCTTTTCTTTTTGAAATATTAAATTCTTAAAAAAAATTTTTTCTTAGTGTCCCTACTTTATTGATGACTTAAACACATGCTTGTGATGCCCACTGGGAAATTTGACCAAACTCTATTATGGGGGCTATTGAACAATTCTGAAAAAATTATGAAAGAATTGTCTTGTTTAAATCAACTGTTGCATTTTATTACATAATTTCAATGATTAACACTTTCAGATCTGTATTACAACTGTACCATAAAAACAGGACACTCTTATGTGTCTACACTAAAGATAATTTTGGTACAACTACTGAGACCAACAGATTACTGGGTATGAGAGTTGGACTGTGAAGAAGGCTGAGCGCCGAAGAATTGATGTTTTTGAACTGTGGTGTTGGAGAAGACTCTTGAGAGTCCCTTGGACTGCAAGGAGATGCAACCAGTCCATTCTGAAGGAGATCAGCCCTGGGATTTCTTTGGAAGGAATGATGCTAAAGCTGAAACTCCAGTACTTTGGCCACCTCATGTGAAGAGTTGACTCATTGGAAAAGACTCTGATGCTGGGAGGGAGTTGGGGGCAGGAGGAGAAGGGGACGACAGAGGATGAGATGGCTGGATGGCATCACTGACTCGATGGACGTGAGTCTGGGTGAACTCCGGGAGTTGATGATGGACAGGGAGGCCTGGCTTGCTGCGATTCATGGGGTCGCAAAGAGTCGGACACGACTGAGCGACTGATCTGATCTGAGACAAAGCTGCTTCTAGCTGCTTGATCTTTAGCTTTCCATACATGGTTTTTTTTTTTTTTTTTTTTTAATATATTTTGGTCTATGTATATTCAAAATAAATTTTTTATAGTTTATTCTCTACCCAAAGAAATGTTATTGATGAGAGATAAACTAAAACAGTGGAAAAAATTCTAGCCCAGTGAGGCTACCTCCTTTCTGTTTTTAATGCTTTGCCAAGTCACTTCAGTCATCTGGACCTTTGCAATCCCATGGACTATAGTCTGCCAGACTCTTCTGTCCATGAAGCTCTCCAGCCAAGAAGAGTGGAGTGGGTTGCCGTGATCTTCTTGACCCAGGGATTGAAACCGCATCTCTTACATCTCCTGCACTGGCTGGCAGGTTCTTTCTGACTAGAGCCACATTTCTGCTAATTAGTTGTAAACCTTGATATTTTAAATGTTCCAGGTATCTGTTTCTCTCTTAAGATATTTATCCTGCTTACATCACAAGAATCCTGAAACAAATCAAAAAATGAGATATGTGAAATTGTTTGAAAAAATAAGAACAGTACATGAGCTGGTCAAGATTGAGATCTGTGCACTTGCTTTCTCCAGAGAATCCTCTATAACAGAGGTGATCAGTTGACCTTTCTAAGTAATCAATGAATAAAACGCTTGCTGGAATAGATTTTAAGATCTTTGAAGGCAATAGGGCATGCTTTATAGCAGGGCCTTGAAGAATGCTGCTTTTGATAAGAAAGCATTTAAAAAACAATTGAGTAGTGTAAATGTAAAAGGGAGGGGATATATGTATTCCTATGGCTGATTCATGTTGAGGTTTGACAGAAAACAGCAAAATACTGTAAAGCAGTTATCCTTCAATAAAAAATAAATTAATTTAAAAATAGACATAAAGATCAATAAACTGCAAATGAGAAGTAACCACCCCTCAAAAAAAAGAAAAAAAAAAAAAAACAAAACAATTGAGTAGTGTAGCGAATGCTGAACTACAAATAATTTAGGGAGAAAATATGTATGTGACTTCTTTTCCAGCTGCACCATTAGCATAACAGCCTTTGTTGTTGTGGAGATATTTTCATGCAAAATAAAGTGCACTAGTATCAAAGGATTACACATTATTCTTTACTTATATGACTGCTCATTTTTATTCTGTGCCTATATAGAATTCTTAAATTGACTGAATGCCAATTATAGTGCTTTTAAAAAAATTATTATAGTTTCTAGTTTTACATCAGGTATTTCTTCCAAGTCCTAAAAAAGAACATGCTGCTAGTGTGATGTGGAGTTAGGGAAATATGTTGATGGAAACTACTGTTGAATCACGTCCTTATCCTTTTGACAAGTGATAATTATACTTTCAGTAAGATATCTAGGTGGTAGTGGTGGTTTAGTCGCTAAGTTGTGTCCTACTCTTGTGATCCCATGGACTGTAGCCATGAGGCTCCTCTGTCCATGGGATTTTCCAGGCATTTTCTTCTCCAGGAGGATATCTAGAATCACTGTTTAATACCTTTAAATTATTTAATATGTAATCAAATTGGACATACTTTATTAAATGTCCAAGAACACTGGAGTGGGTTGCTATTTCCTTCTCCAGGGGATCTTCCTGACCCAGGGATCAAACCCATGTCTCCTGCATAAGCAGGCAGATTCTTTACCACTGAACCAGGCAACCCCCCTATTGTCTAGACAGGTACAACTGAAATATCTTGATAGCAGGATTTCTATCTGAAGGCACAGTCTTCATCCTGAGAATTCCAACTTGTTTTGTTATGTAGATCATACTTGTTTTTTGTAGAGGACTAATCATGTTCTTGGAAATGACCCCAGTCACTTACACCTTGGTCAATCCAAGCATATAATACCCATTGCTCCTGCAAAGTCCAGACAGCAGAGAAAGAGTGGTGATGCTATTTACTGAGTGGACTTCAACACCAGAGAAGCAGAAGTGGTTATTTCCTGGTTTTGTATCATCAAACAAAATGGGAAATTGCAGGCTCTGGAGAATATTTATAAAATCAGTCAACAGTACAGGGAATTATAATCTATATCTAGTAATAACCTATAATGGAATAGAATCTGGAAAAGAATATAGGTATATATCATATATGATATATATGATGTGTATGAATATATACCTATATTCTTTTCCAGATTCTATTCCATTATAGGTTATGGACTTCCCAACTGGCCCAGTGGGAAAGTATCCACCTGCAATGCAGGAGATGCAGGTTTGATCCCTGGGTCTAGAAGATCCCATAGAGAAGGAAATGGCAACCCACTCCAGTAATCTTGCCTGGGAAAATCCATGGACAGAGGAGTTTGGGCTACAGTCTGTGAGGTCGCAAAAGAGTCGGACACCACTTAGAGACTAATGACAACAACAGAATGCATATATACAGCTGAATCACTTTGCTGTACACCTGAAACACTGCTTCCTTTTAAAAAAATTGTTGAAACTATGCTTCAATAAAAAATATACATCAGCCAAGGAACAAAGGGTCAGGCAGGATGAATGAAGTTTAGGTTCCTTATATCTGTAGAATGTCCCCACATTATCAGACATGTTTTTTTTTTTTTTTTGTCAGAGCAGGTACCATTTGTACCATCCTGTCCACTCAGAACTCAACGTGGTAAATTAGGAATGTGTGCTGTGGGGATACTGGGGCTGGAAGAAAAAGTAAAACATTAAACATATTGGCTGAAAGGAGAATTTACCTACCCTGGGTGGGACCTGATCCTGCATCCTATTCTTTAATCTATCCCAGTTCGAGGTGGTAGATGGTGGGAATATCTTCTCCTTCCAGGGTAAATCCCATTTTATTCCCACCCACCAACCCCAGGTTCACAGCAAGACAATTACTTCAGAACTCTTCAGAACTCTATTCAGAAGAAATCAACATCTCTGCTTCCTGAAAAAAAGTAAACATATTGCTACTACTAATGCTTTTGAACCAATTCTCATGTGGTTAGCCTTCAAAACCCAACAATGGCATGAACAAGGACACAACATGTCAGATATTTCTTGTGTAGAACAAGACTTTCGTGACAGTAAAGTTGCTTCAGATCACGTGCCACAAAAGCATCTTGGTCTTGATTGCTCTGTCCTCATGAGACAACTATGGTTGATGGAAGCAGAGGAGCCATAATATAGTTAAAAACAACCACAATGGTCAGTACTTGTTTTCACACACCCCCTCCCACATAAATGCTGCTTTCCACTGGGTAATTTTCTGCTTTCTCCCCTTCCTAGTTCTACTATCTTCCCTATACTCCAACACCGCCACCCCAACCATGTATTAGCTATCTCTTCTTGCTTTGGTTCTAAATCTCATAAAAGCACACTCTGAAATCGCATACTTATATATATGTTATGCATATATACCTATAGTCCCTCTGTGCACTCACCAATGTTTCACACACACACACACACACACACACAGTAAAGACAAAGGAAGAAAGAATATCTCAAATCATGATAGGAAACTTCTTCAAGACAAAACTGTGAAGATCAGGCCCAGGGAACCTAGCAAAACAAAGTGCTTGCAATTTTCCTTTCCTTTGGAGATCGGGAACCTGGAACTATGCTAGTAAAGTAATGCTCAAAATTCTCCAAGCCAGGCTTCAGCAATACATGAATTGTGAACTTCCAGATGTTTAAGCTGGTTTTAGAAAAGGCAAAGGAACCAGAGATCAAATTGCCAACATCTGCTGGATCATGGAAAAGGCAAGAGAGTTCCAGAAAACATCTGTTTCCGCTTTATTGACTATGTCAAAGCCTTTGACCGTGTGGATCACAATAAACTGTGGAAAATTCTGAAAGAGATGGGAATACCAGACCACCTGACCTGCC
>NW_011494800.1:2048751-2049972 GCF_000754665.1 Bison bison bison | reverse complement strand
CAGGTGTGGATCACAATAAACTGTGGAAAATTCTGAAAGAGATGGGAATACCAGACCACCTGACCTGCCTCTTGAGAAACCTATATGCAGGTCAGGAAGCAACAGTTAGAACTGGACATGGAACAACAGACTGGTTCCAAATAGGAAAAGGAGTACATCAAGGCTGTATATTGTCACCCTGTTTATTTAACTTCTATGCAGAGTACATCACGAGAAACGCTGGGCTGGAAGAAGCACAAGCTGGACTCAAGATGCCAGGAGAAATATCAATAACCTCAGATATGCAGATGACACTACCCTTATGGCAGAAAGTGAAGAGGAACTAAAAAGCCTCTTGATGAGAGTGAAAGAGGAGAGTGAAAAAGTTGGCTTAAAGCTCAACATTCAGAAAACGAAGATCATGGCATCTGGTCCCATCACTTCATGGGAAATAGATGGGGAAACAGTGGAAACAGTGTCAGACTTTGTTTTTTTGGGTTCCAAAATCACGGCAGATGGTGATTGCAGCCATGAAATTAAAAGATGCTTACTCCTTGAAAAGAAAGTTATGACCAACCTAGATAGCATATTCAAAAGCAGAGATGTTACTTTGTCAACAAAGGTCCGTCTAGTCAAGGCTATGGTTTTTCCAGTGGTCATGTATGGATGTGAGAGTTGGACTGTGAAGGCTGAGTGCCGAAGAATTGATGCTTTTGAACTGTGGTGTTGGAGAAGACTCTTGAGAGTTCCTTAGACTGCAAGGAGATCCAACCAGTCCATCCTAAAGGAGATCAGTCCTGGGTCTTCGTTGGAGGGACTGATGTGGAAGCTGAAATTCCAATTCTTTGGCCACCTCATGCGAAGAGTTGACTCATTGGAAAAGACTGATGCTGGGAGGCATTGGGGGCAGGAGGAGAAGGGGATGACAGAGGATGAGATGGCTGGATGGCATCATCGACTCAATGGACGTGAGTTTGAGTGAACTCCAGGAGTTGGTGATGGACAGGGAGGCCTGGCGTGCTGTGATTCATGGGGTCACAAAGAGTTGGACACGACTGAACAACTGAACTGAACTGAACTGAACCTGGAACTAAACATTTTCTAATGGAAATCTTCGAGACAGTTTTGTTTTTTTTTTTTTAACTTTACAATATTGTATTGGTTTTGCCATATATCAAAATGAATTTGCCACAGGTATACATGTGTTCCCCATCCTGAACCCTCCTCCCTCCTCCCTCCCCA
>NW_011494800.1:2037978-2048651 GCF_000754665.1 Bison bison bison | reverse complement strand
ACAGAGTCCAAAAGACTGTTCTATACATCAGTGTCTCTTTTGCTGTCTCGTATACAGGGTTATTGTTACCATCTTTCTATATTCCATATATATGCGTTAGTATACTGTATTGGTGTTTTTCCTTCTGGCTTACTTCACTCTGTATAATCAGCTCCAGTTTCATCCACCTCATTAGAACTGATTCAAATGTATTCTTTTTAATGGCTGAGTAATACTCCATTGTGTATATGTACCACAGCTTTCTTATCCATTCATCTGTTGATGGACATCTAGGTTGCTTCCATGTCCTGGCTATCATAAACAGTGCTGCGATGAACATTGGGGTACACGTGTCTCTTTCCCTTCTGGTTTCCTCAGTGTGTATGCCCAGCAGTGGGACTGCTGGATCATAAGGCAGTTTGAGACAGTTTTTTTCAGATACACTTAGTCCTTTTCCTATAGATGATTGTAGAATTATTTTAGGTGTATAAAAGTCAGAGTCTGTGGAACCTCCTATGTTTGAATCCACAACAATTTGAACAATAACCCTTCATCCAATAATCAATACCTGTAAGATTCAAGCATGATTTAATTCCAATTCTCGATTTCCTTCATCACGTGGCTCTAGTGGACACGGTGTGTCACAATAATCTGCCATTCATTTAATGTGTGTTTTATTCTAAAACTCTGGGGAATATCTGGAGAGAATTGATACAGAGGAACAAGGACTGTGAGTCCTATCACCTCTCTGGGGTCCACTTGTGGGCATGGTAAAGGTTTTATATTAAGAATATTCATCATTTTTTACTAATATACCATCAGAATTTCTTACTAGTCTCATATCTTCTGGGAACAAATTACACAGAACTCAGCACAAGACTCTGGTACAGATTTTCATTGTGCTTTTATTATCACATGTTCTCTTGGTATCCTAAACCCAAGACACTATACAAAAAGTGTGCTACTATAAGAAAGGTATTAAACAAATCACCATGCAGATATAACGTCCCCTATGTGTTGCTATGTACCTGCATTTGAAAACAGAACAGGATAGTCATACCAAGGCCCATGACATGCCCAAGAACAAGAAGCAAGTAAGGTCTTCTCAACCCTACTCCAAGTTTAAACATGCTACCTGAGATGTGTTCATTTTATTTTTTAACTCTAAGTTATTCTGGGATTTATTTTGTCATTTTTTTGGCTTATTTTTCTTAGTTAAATCATTTATTTGGAGATTTTAAAAAATTATTTTCCTCTGCAAGTTATTGATTATTAAATTGTAGTTCTCAGCTTGCAACTGCAATAACAAATGTCTCCTAGCTGGATTGAGATCACTAGAGTCCTTTTGAACGAATGTAAGGAAAATATACCACTACGGTAGAGCCAAAGTTGTGTAACTCCTAGACAGCTGAAGAAGTATACTGCAGGATACAAACTAAACTAGAGATAGGGCTTGTGTTTCACGTTAATCATTGAATGATTAGATTAGAAATCCAGGAAACAGATGTGGAGAGTTGATAATTTCATCCATGTAAGTTTTCTTTCAAGATTTTAGTTCATGTTAGTTAAAAAAAGGTAAAACGCTTTTTAATGTCCCTTAAAAATTGTTATTGTTCAAGTATTTGTTTATTAGGAAAATTGAGACTGTCACCGGAGATCTCATTCATTATTTTTCACATAGCTCATCTTCTGATGTGAAATTATATTTAGGTCTGTCTAAACTCAATACTCTTCTATATTTTCTTGTTTAACTTAATACTTATTGAGCATCTCTTTATGATATAAAATGTACTAGAACACAGCATCTGCTTTGTATACTGTATACTGAGTATGCTATATAAAGAGATAAATTACAGATAGATAGGGAGATAGATTTATAAAAAAACACAAATGAATATATAAAAATAAATACAATAAAGTGATAATACAGTGTAAGTATTAAGAGAATAGAAAGCTTATTTTAAAATGCCTTTCATTTTAATATATTTATCATGTTATTTAACAACCATTTATTTGTGAGCCTGGCAATAAAGTTGCCAAAATTCATAAATATTATGGAAACAAAAATACAAATTACTCATAGATTCTATTTGGTAGTTGAAAATACGTATTAGGTTGAATGCCAGTTAATGTCCTATGTGAGGAAGTCACAAAAATATTTCTACCAAACAAATCCTAAAGAAGATCCAATCATAGATTCAATCATTCATTTTTTTCTTCTTAAACAAACCTGTCCAGTTTTAAGTTTTTCATACTGTAGTTTTTATTCTCTAATTTCAGATAATTCCTACTATTTCTTTCTCTGAATACGATTCTTTTCTTTTTTTCTGAAATGGTTATTTTTTTCTTTTGGATAGTCTGAAAGCTAATGCAAGCATTACACTAATAAAAAAATTTCCAGATTTTCCCATGAAATTCTCCACTACTGCTGTCCATATTGTCCTAATATAGTTCTCTGACAAAAAATAAGAATAAAAAACAACCAATTCCATAACATAATATAAAAAGAAAGAGACAGGTTGACTCTTTTGTACCATTTGTGGTAAAGTCTCTTTGCTAAAAAAGCTCTCTGAAAGTTGTTATTTCTAGTCCATCAGAAATATCCATCATTATATGATATTATTTCCTTTGAAAATTCCCAACTTCTTTATTATTTAGTGAAGGTCCTATAGCCACTTAGCAATAAATTATATGACAAGCTATTAATAGCTTCATTCTGAACCCACCAAATAATTTCATGTCCTGTCACAATTCCATCATCTCTGACTCGTTAAAAATGCAAATTTTAAACTGTTTGCAAGGAAAATATGTGATCCATTTTTAGCATGCCAGAGTGTTCAACAAGGTGCTGAAAAGTTGGAAATAGAACACCGATCAAATATTCAACATATTTTCTTAAGCCGCTACTAGACTCAGTACACTGTAAACACACACACACATACACACACACACAGAGGTGACTAAGAGGAGCCTAACACTCAAAGGTGGAGAAGATTTCAGAATGGTAGAATGGGATGTATTTTTAAGATGGATGAGAAAATAAAGCAGTGAATATTTTGGTGAAAAGAGACAGATGGTCTGAAAGGTTAGAAGAGAAAGGCAGTTAAAGCTTTAGGACATAGATGATACTAGGGTTTGGTCTTCCAGGGAAGGCAGGGGGTGAAGATTATTTCAGGCAGCAGAAATAAAATGAGCAACCAAGACAGAAAAGTGCAAATGCTTAATAAATATTTACTGAACAGAATAGTCCTGTGACAGTCAAATCTCTTTATTTAAAAAAACTTTGGCAATGAGTTGGACTTCCACACTTTAAAGCCTCCTAAACTTTTTGCATGTTGAATGCAATTTGTCACCTTTATATAAGTGATTTCTGCAGATAAAATGGATATTTATTCCATATCCACCCATCTGCTAAATCAAGGATCATTTTGAAATTGAGTGTAAGGAAAAAGAAAAATAAAAGAGACCATGAAGCTGTCTTACATCTTGAAGTGCATTAAAATATAAAAACAAAAAATAAGAACACACTCCAAATGACTCATCTGTTTTTCAGTATTCCACAACTCCGTGACAATAAACTGGCAGAATAATAATTTCACAGTGTCATCCTGGTGGAACATAGGGTTCCCATAAGAATCATTCTATCTCCTTCAACATCACCATTAAAATGACTTGTTTCTGATTAATTAAGACCCAGTTTCTTCCTTCTTGGCACTGCATTTTTCCTCCTGCTCAGTCTATCTGGACAGGCTAGATCTGCGTGGGCACGCACCAGTTTGTGAGCTTCTGGATCAGAACTCAGTGGCTTTGCAACAGCGATAAACCTAACTTCTGGTAACTGTGAATTTGTGTTCCAAAGTGCCACAAACCACACGGTAAGATGCCACAAAAAGGAGCAATAACTAGGTCGTGTTTTTGGCAGTCTTCATGAAGCAGGAGTTCCAATGTTGGTTTGCCAGTGATTAAACAGAGCTGAGAAACATTTTCCCCCCTTATCTGCCTTTAACAGAACAACAACAAAAAGCTCAGATTAACTGATGGAGAGTGAAGAGAGAAAAAGAAAGCTCTTTGAAAAAAAAAAAAAAAGGAGTTTAATTGCCAACTACCTAAAGTCCAATTATCTGTGTCCTGTAAAAATCGAAGTCCAATAAGGGTACGTGCCATAGGAATAGCCAGAATGATGTGTGTGTGTGTGTGTGTGTTGGGGAAAGAGTTTTATGGAGGTGAGGTGGAGGTGAGAGTCTTCTTTCATTTCTCCACAATGCTTCCATTGTGCAATTGCTGGCTGTCAGAGAAAGTGTCCAGAAGGATGCTATTTCCTAGGACTTATCATTACATCATAGGTAATTAGGAAAACACTTGCTATTTTGGAAAAGCAAAACAATATGCTAGGCTTAGTGGTATAACATTAAACTCTAGGAGAGGCTGAGCTTTTTCTGGGCAGAAATTACTCTCTCTTGGGAGCCTGATCAGAAGTTCAGCTTAGCACACCCCAAGCAAAACTGAGACTGCTGTTCAGATTTGTCCTGTGCAAAGACATCCACAACTTTTTAGTTCTGAATATATGCTTTCCAGTGAGTTCATGATCCCCAGTAATGAAAGCATGAATATGCAAGGTGAAAGCTAAGATAAAACTGGAGAACAAACACTTGGGAGAAAGCATTAAGGAAGCTAATTGACATGCTTTGTAAGATGCCAGAATTATTACCTTTCTGGGTGTTTAGAAAAGAAATTATTTTAAAATATAACATTCTTTCTCTCCTCATCCTAGTAAATCCAGTCGACAGGAATTAGCACTGGGAAGAAGCCCAGAAGGTTTGAAATTCTGCAAGAAAAAAGTGTATTTTTAGAATTATGGTAACAGCTGCTAAGAAATGTATTTCTATTTTGTAGTAAGTCTAAGCTGCCTGACATAAATGTGTGGTAGAGAAAGATAACGTAGATAAGGCAAGTGAGGAGAATTATAGCAAAGTGAACACTATCTTTGGTTGTTGTTGAAAGAAAAATTGAGTACTAAAGATGGCATTTTATCAAAATAAAACTATAAATTGTATATCTACAAGCTAAAATTGGATAGCTAGCCTCTCTCAATCTCTCTCAACTTTCCCCTACCATCCTCTATTTCTTATCCATTTTTAAAATCTTTTCCTAATGGAATCTTAGAGGACATTAACATAATAGTTAATGGGAAAGATTGAAGGCAGGAGGAGAAAGGAATGACAGAGTATGAGATGGTTGGATGGCATCACTGACTCAATGGACATGAGTTTGAACAGCTGCTGAGTTTTGGTGGCGAAAAGGGAAGCTTGGCGTGCTGCAATCCATGGGGTCGCAGAGTTGAACATGACTGAGCGACTGAACTAAACTGACTGAATATAATAGTATAGATCTTATTAAAAATCACTTTCTAATGCCCCTAAATATGCTACCACCCTGTCAAATATATAATATGCTATCAAATTCTCACATCAAAAATATCTCACTTAAATAGCCCATTTAACAATATTTAAATAAAGCTCTGACTTAGTGAGTGAACAATTTTAAAAGTGACTAAATAAGGCAACTATTATTTTCTTGTGATACAATTTTTGTTTCAAGTTTATTGTTAAAAAATGGAGCAAAAATAAGAAGAAACACATATGTATGTCAATCCTTTCAAATATAGGTATAATACTTTAGATTTTGTTTCTCTTGTGATTGAATTTGTTGCAAAATCATAGTATCACATATGTGGGAAATGGTTATCTATTATTGAACAGAATATTCGCATTATGTTTCTAAGCCTTGGGCTTCTTTTACCCTTAGAATTGGTGGTGGAAGCCACACCTCCCACAAAAGCATACTGCTCTTTTTCTTTGGGGAATTAATTCTATGTTTGATCTCAACTGAGAAACGACCTGGGATTAGCATCAAACTAGGCTACTGAGCATGCGGTTTGTAACCTAGGACTGTTACCGAACTTTAATGTGTTGGATGTGCCTTGTGGTCCAGTGGTTGGGACTCCACACTTCCACGACGGCAGGTGTGGGCTCAATCCCTGGTTGGAAGGATAACATCCCATGTGCTGCGTGGTGCGGCCAAAAAATAAAATGAAAAACTAAAAGAAATTTAATGTATTTCATTAATTATGCTAATAACATATTGTAGTGATGATTAATAATAATTACTAAATGAACACTTGGGGAGACTCAGGGTTTTAGAATGTTCAAGAAATCTCAAAAGCACTTTTAATTATTCTATGGTTTAGAATAACTCAGTTAGCCCTTAACTTTGCTTTCCTAGATTTTCTTGGAAATGTTCTATAGTTTTCTCTGAAGCTAATACACACATGTAAGAGTCGGCACACTATATTTCTCTCATTCATATTCTAGAAAACAGAACACATCTCTATCATCAACCAGCCCTCCTTCCACTCCCTTCCCAACTTAAATTCAGATGTTTATTCTCACTTTGTCTCTCACTGTCCTTCCTGTTGACTGGCTGGTACTCTTTCTTACTCCTAAATCCTTGCCCTTCATTGCCATGCACCACAGATATCTGGGGAAACACTCCTCAGAGGAACCAAAAAGTTTCTTGCAATCTGTTCAACACACGGCCCACCTTCAGCTCCCACATAACAACCTATCCCAGATTTTACAACGTCACCTTTCTCCCCTATTGGCAACAGGAAAAAAAGTAATTTAAAATAGTGCTGTTCACATATGACCATAAACTATGCCCAGGAACCACTTTAAAAAGAAATACTATGGTCAATCTGGTACCCTGGGGAAAGAAGATTATGGGGCATCTTTCTGCTCGTTTAGAGCTGGGATCATGTATTACTTCTGCTTATATCAGCAGCATTTATCACAAGGACTCACACAGCAGGAAATGGTATTGTACCTGTGGCACTGAATTTAATTGTTTACATTTCAATTTGGAAATATAAATTGAGCATTTTATGAGTCTAATTTTCCCAGTCAGTACTGTTTCTGAATTCCAAAACATTTTTTTCCCCTAATGAGTTACATTCTGCTACAGAAACCACAAAATATAAAATAAAAAGGGATGATCAGTTGATAATAGTCCTTTTGTTAACAATCAGAAGAATATCTTTCATATATTGAGTATTTCTATATGTCAGGCACTGTTCTCAGTGTTTAACATGTTTTAATCCCTAAAACAAAAGTATATGGCAAATACTATTTTAATCCATTTTAAAGATGAGTAAATTCAGATACAAAAAGGATAAAAAATCTGCCCAAGATTATGCAGGCAGTAAGTGATAGAGTGGCATTTGAGTCAATGAAATCTAAATCTGAGAGTGAACAAGTTTCAAGTTTACATGACAAATTTTAGCTCCATATTAGATATTAACATGTGTTTATCATCTCAAAAAGGTCACAAAGTTATATATTAAAACTTTCTTATTATGTACTGTTCTGACGGCCATTAATATTCACAAGGAAAATATAAGTAACTTAATAATATAAGTATCTCTGAAATATTAAAAATAATAAATAATATATCTGTAGGCACAGAATATTGATTTTCAAATATATACTTTATGAATGAGATGGAGATAAGAGGTAGGAAAAGAATATTCTTGAAAAGCTTGAAAACTGAAAGGTTGGTTGGGGGATCACACTTATTTGAAAAGAGAAGATTGAAACAATGGCCACAATATTTCCCCTCCCTGAATTGAGTCCCTCACAAAATAACCCGCCACTCTTTCCATCAAGAGAACTCTTATTTTTCCACCCTTTGTATCTGAGCTGTCCTCATAACTTCATTTGGCCGATAGAATGTGGAGGAAATTAGGGGCTAATTCTAAGACTAGGTTTCCAAGGGTTTTATCCATGATTCTGCTCTTGATTCTGCCTTCAAACCTGGCAAATGCTATATGAGCAAGCCCTGGCTAGCCTGCTGGTTGTTAAGAGAGATGCAGCACAGTGGTGTCATTGCTTTAGCCAATAATCAGCCAACTCCTGGAAGTCAATCCACCAAGCTAACCTGTCAGTTTAACATAGAAGTATGGGCAAAGCCAGTCAAGATCAACTAGGCCCAGCCCTGAATAGTACCACAGCCCACCCATCTGACCCACAGACTTATGAAAAATAATAGATTGTTACTGTTTTAAGCATCTAAGTTTTGGAGAGATTTGCTATACAGTAACAGATAACTGATACAGCACATACAATTGCTGTTGTTCAGTCAGGAAGTGGTGCCTGACTCTTTGTGACCTCATGGTCAGACCTCACACTGCGTGCCTGCAGCACGCCAGGCCTTCCCTGTCCTTCACTGTCTCCTGGAGTTTGCTCAGACTCATGTCCATTGAGTCAGTGATGCCATCCAACCAACTCATCCTCTGTCACTCCCTTCTCCTCTTACCCTCAATCTTTCCCAGCATCAGGGTCTTTTCCAATGAGTCGGCTCTTTGCATCAGGTGGCATAAGTAAAGAGCTTCGGCTTTAGCATCAATCATTCCAGTTACTTAGATATTAATGTGTGCTTAGTTGCTCAGTCGTGCCCAACTCTGCGACCCCCTGGACTGTATCCCACCAGGCTTCTCTGTCCATGGGGATTCTTCAGGCAAGAATACTGGAGTGGGTTGCCATGTCCTCCTCCAGGGGATCTTTCCAACCCAGGGATCGAACCCAAGTCTCCTGCATTGCACGCAGATTCTTTACCATCTGAGCCAAGAGGGAAGCCCAAATCTGCAAATCACTGTGTGGTATGTGCTGTAGATATTAATAGTGTTGCTTTACTATACAAATGTGCTTGCTATTTATCTTGACCAACATGATTTGATCTCACTCTTTTTTAACTGAGAAAACTTTCTTAAAAATCATCAAAATAAAAAGAAAGTTTGCTTATATGACAAATTTCATCTTTGCTGTCTGTGGTGGTGGCTTTGCCCATAATGATTTGTCATGCAATTTTATTTTCAAAGCTCAAAATTAATTATAAACATGAAACAAATCATGGTGTTAAGACATACATTACAAACAAATTACAATCTCAAAATGGATAATTTACAGCTTGGAAAATTAATTGATTAAACACAAAGTACATAAAAATAATTGGAAAAACTGAGGAGTGAACGAACCAATGACAATGTTATCAACTAAACAAAAAAGAATATAAAATGAGCAAAACCACATTCAAAAAAATCAACAGTTATAATTAAACCATAAGACCCAAGTGGAGATAAGTTGAAATCCAAGTTTGGGGAGCATTATTATATTACAGGGATAGGCAGATGACACAAGAAATCAACTCTTGTCTCTTCAGCAAAGTCAATGGAAAAACCATGATGTGGGCATGAGAATCAATCATACGTTTAAGAAACTCAAACTATGTAATAGATATTACACATTAAAGCAAAACTACAAATATATAAGCAATTTACCATGTGTTATGTGCTGCGGTGTGCTCAGTCGCTTCAGTCATGTCTGACTCTGTGCGACCCTATGGACTGTAGCCCACCAGGCTCTTCTGTCTGTGGGATTCTCCAGGCAAGAATACTCGAGTGGGTTGCCATGCCCTCCTCCAAGGAATCTTCTTGATTCAGGGATCGAACCCACATCTCCTGCAGCTCCTGCATTGCAGGTGGATTCTTTACCTCTGAGCCACTGGGGAAACCCAATATGTGTTATATCTGTTATCTATTAGTTTCTATGCTATTCCATTCAATGTCTTTTCTTTTTAACTTGGTTTTTGTTAAAGTCTGTATCTATAGAATTTGTTCAAGATATTCTCTATGACCCAGAAATAATAGGAAAAATAAAGCAAATAAGGATATAACATCTTCACACTAAAGAGAATTTTGTTCTTAATCTTACATTTTAGTATTACTATTCTTTTGTTGAGAACTTACCAGTTTTTTTTTTTTGTATTTAAGTATAGTTGATATGCACCTTCTCTAGTCTTAAAATAACACAAATATAGCCAATATTTTATAATAACTATCAGTGGAATATAATCTTTAAAAATTGTGAATCTCTATTTTTATGTGCTGTGCTTAGTCACTCGGTCATGCCCAGCACTTTGTGACTCTTTGGACTGTAGCCCGCCAGGCACCTCAGTCCATGGGGATTCTCCAGGCAAGAATACTGGAGTGAGTTGCCATGTCCTCCTCCAGGGGATCTTCCCAATCCAGGGATTAAACCCGGGTCTCCCGCACTGCAGGTGGATTTTTTACCATCTGAGCTACCAGTGAAGCTCATGAATACCGGAGTGGGTAGCCTATCCCTTCTCTAGGCGATCTTGCTGACCCAGAAATCGAACTGGGGTCTCCTGCATTATAGGCAGATTCTTTACCAGCTGAGCTACACTGGGAAGCCCTACCTGTATCCTATATAATTGGAGTAGGAAATGACAACCTACTCCAATATTCTTGCCTGGAGAATCCCCACGGACAGAGAAGCCCAGTGGGCTACAGTCCATGGGGTCGCAAAGAGTCAGACATGACTGAAGAGAATGAGCATGCATGCATCCTATATAATATTGCATATCAACTCTACTTAAATTAAAAAAAAAACCATGATCAGTTCAGTTCAGTCATTCAGTCATGTCCGACTCTTTGCGACCCCATGAACCGCAGCACACCAGGCTTCCCTGTCCATCACCAACTTCTGGAGTCCATCCAAACCCATGTCCATTGAGTCGGTGATGCCATCCAACCATCTCATCCTCTGTCCTCCTCTTCTCCT
>NW_011494800.1:2037499-2037878 GCF_000754665.1 Bison bison bison | reverse complement strand
AATGTCTCTGCTTTTTAATATGCTGTCTAGGTTGGTCATAACCTTCCTTCCAAGGAGTAAGCGTCTTTTAATTTCATGGCTGCAATCACCATCTGCAGTGATTTTGGAACCCCAAAAAATAAAGTTAGCCACATTTCCACTGTTTCCCCATCTATTTTTCCTATGAAGTGATGGGACCAGATACCATGATCTTAGTTTTCTGAATGTTGAGCTTTAAGCCAACTTTTTCACTTTCCTCTTTCACTTTCATTAAGACGCATTTTACTTTCTGCCATAAGGGTGGTGTCATCTGCATATCTGAGGTTATTGATATTTCTCCCGGCAATCTTGATTCCAGCCTGTGCTTCTTCCAGCCCAGCGTTTCTCATGATGTACTCCT
>NW_011494800.1:2017680-2037399 GCF_000754665.1 Bison bison bison | reverse complement strand
CTCATGATGTACTCTGCATATAAGTTAAACAAGCAGGGTGACAATATACAGCCTTGATGGACTCCTTTTCCTATTTGGAACCAGTCTGTTGTTCCATGTCCAGTTCTAACTGTTGCTTTCCTGACCTGCATATAGGTTTCTCAAGAGGCAAATCATGTGGTCTGGTATTTCCATCTCTTTCAGAATTTTCCACAGTTTATTGTGATCCACACAGTCAAAGGCTTTGGCATAGTCAATAAAGCAGAAATAGATGTTTTTCTGGAACTCTCTTGCTTTTTCCATGATCCAGTGGAAAAAATATGATAAGTACTAAATAAAAAATAATAAGACTAAAAATGGTAATATTAAAAACAAAATTATCTTTGGTGTGAAAATCCTATATTGCTACTTGCTGTATAATTCTTAATATTTCTACATCTTAGACAATATCAACATCAAATATGCAAATGATGCCACTCTAAGGGCAGAAAGTGAAGAGTACCTAAAGAGCCTCCTGATGAGGGTGAAAGAGGAGAGTGAAAAAGCTGGCTTGTAACTCAGCATTCAAAAAACTAAGATCATTGCATCTGATCCCATCATTTCATGGAAAATATAAAGGGGAAAATAGGAAATAGAAGTGACAGATTTTATTTTCTTGGGCTCCAAAATCCCTGTGGATGGTGACCAAAACCATGACATCATAAGACACTTGCTTCTTGGAAGAAAGGCTATGACAAACCTAGACAGTATATTAAAAAGCAGAGACATCACTTTGCCAACCAAGCTCTGTATAGCCAAAACTATGGTTTTTCCAGTAGTCATGTATGGATGTGAGAGTTGGACCATAAAGAAGCTTGGGCATCAAAGAATTGATGCTTTGAACTGTGGTGTTGGAGAAGACTCTTGAGACTTAAGAGTCTTGAGAGTCCCTTGGACAGAAAGGAGATCAAACCAGTAATCCTAAATGAAATGAACCCTGAATATTCATTGGAAGGACTGATGCTGAAATTGAAGCTCCAATACTTTGGCCATCTGTTGCAAAGAGCCAACTCATTGGAAAAGATCCTGATGCGAGAAAAGACTGAAGGCAAAAGGATAAGGGGTGGCAGAGGATAAGACTGTTAGATGCATCACCGACACAATGGACATGGTTTTGAGCAAACTCCAGGAGACAGTGGAAGACAGAGGAGCCTGGAATGCTGCAGTGTGTGTGTGTTAGTTGTTCAGTCGTGTCTGACTCTTTGCAACCCTGTGAACTGTAGCCTGCTAGGCTCCTCCGTCCTTGGGAGTCTGCGAGCAAGAGTACTGGAGTGGGTTGCCAGTTCCTTCTCCAGGGATCTTCCCAACCGAGGGATAAAACCTGGGTCACCCACATTGCATGCAGATTCTTTACCATCTGAGCTACCAGGGAAGCCATGCTGCAGTATATAGGGTCGCAAAGCATCAGACACGACTTAGAGACCGAACAACAGCAATATGTTCCAAAGATTCACATTCAATACAAATAAAACATTCTAAGTATCATAGTTTGTATAAAAGACTGTTTTTAATTTTGTCTAAAATCAATATTACAAAATTGAAGTTAAGCTAAGTTTTCATCAGCTTGCCAATTAATTAAATCCTTCAATTCATAGTCAGGATTTGGCAGCTTTTTAGGAAAAATTTGCCAGTAATTCATCCATGAACTTTGGGTGGACCCAAAACAGATCCTAAGACCAGAACTTACATTAAGGTAGTTTATTTTGGACTATCCAGGAAGCAAAATAGAAGGAATAGGAAAAGTGAGGAAGGAATGATAAAATAAACCCATACATGTATACTAACTAGCTCTTTGTGATCATTGGCAACCGGGACTCAATCCTGCTGGGGACATACTTAGGAACATTGTAAAATATGGGGTCAAAAATTACAAAGAAAGTGATTAAATTCTATAGAAACCCTAGACTCTCAGTCCCTATGGAAAAACTTGATAAACTTCAAATGCCATGTCAATTGAAATAAGCAGCTATAAGACAAAGGAATTATAGGTTTAGACAGCAGAACTAAGAAAAATGACTTACACATTCTACTAGGTCAGTTATTTGTGCATTTATTCATTCACTTTTCCACAAACATTTTCCAAGTGCTGATTATGCTAGAGGACACTTGTTGAAGTTTTGATGGTCAAGTTAAACTTATTCTTACACAGTAGACCTATAAACACTTCTTTTATACTCTATTTAAAATTTATACTAAAATATGGATATTATTTAGTGAATATCTTTTGGCTGTGAGTTCTCATTAGGAACTCTGATAAGAAGGCAATTTGGGGAGAAAAGGACAATCTTTTTATCAAGTGGTGTTGATATAATTAGACATCCATAAACAAAAATTTAAAAAAAAAACCTTCAAATTTTACCTTATACCACACACACAAATTGACTAAAAACAAATTATGGATTTGAATGTAAAACTGCAAATGATAAAATTTTGAGAAGAAAACTTAAGTGAAAAATATTTGTGCCTTTGGTTTGTTTTTTGTGCTCAGTTGCTCGGACATGTCCAACCCTTTGCAACCCCATGGACTGTAGCCCCACAGGCTCCTTTGTCCATGCAATTTCCCAGCAAAAATAGTGGAGTGGCATGTCATTACGTTCTCCAGAGGATCTTCCTTACCTAGGGATCAAACTCAGGTCTCCTAACTGGCAGGCGGATCCTTTACCACTAGATCCATCAGAGAAACTTCACTTTGGGTAAATTTTTTCAATATTATGCAAAAAGAGTGATGCAGAAAAATTGAATTGATATTTTGGATCTCATCACAATGAATAATTTCTGCTCTTGAGAAGATAGCTTTCGAAGAACAAAAAGTAAGCCAGAGAATGAAAGAAAATATTTGCAAAGAATATATATGATAAAAGAACATGCTTCCAGAATATATAAACAACTCTCAAAACTCAACAATAAGACAACAATCCAATTTTAAAATGGGCAACAGATTTAACAGCCATATTACTAAAGAAAATATAAGAATGTCAAATAAGAACATGAAAAGCTGTTCAAAATGATTAATCAGTAGAAAAATGCAAATTACAGCAATGCTAAACTACCATCATGGGTTTCTCTGGTGGCTCAGCTGGTAAAAAGAATCCACCTGCAACGTAGGATACTCCGGTTCAACTCCTGGGTCGGGAAGATCTGCTGAAGAAGGGATAGGCTACCTACTCCAGTATTCATGGGCATCCCTGGTGGCTCAGCTGGAAAAGAATTCGCCTGCAATGCAGGAGACCTGGGTTCAATCCCTGCTTTGGGAAGAGCCCCTGGAGAACGGAACAGCTACCCACTCCAGTATTCTAGTATTCTGACCTGGAGAACTCCAAGGACTGTGTAGTCCATGGGGTTGCAAAGAGTCAGACACAACTGAGGGACTTTTACAAACTACCACCACACACCAATTAAAATGGCTAAAATTTTTAAAACTAATCATACTAAGTCTTGGAGAAGATATAGAGAAATTTGAACTTCCATACACTGCTGATGGAAATGTAAAACAGTAAAAACGACTTTGGAAAACAGTTTGTCAGTTTCTTAAAAAGTTAAAAAGATAACTACTATATGATCCAATCATTCCACTTCTAGATATTTTCCAAGAGAATAGAAAGCATACATCAATAGAAAGAACTGTACATAAATGTTCAAAGCAGCTTTATTTTTAATAGTCCAAAACTGGAAACCCCTCAAGTATACATTGACAGATGAACAGATGGACAGACTATGGTATTTTCATGTAACAAAATGCTGCTCAATAAAAAGGAATAATCTCAAAATAATTATGCTGACTGAAAGAATAACAGAAAAGACAAGAGCATCCACTGTATGTGTGTGTGCTAAGTTGCTTTAGTCAGATCTGGCTCTCTGCGACCCTATGGACTTCAGCCTACAAGGCTCCTCTTTACATGGGATTCTCCAGGAAAAAATACTAGAGTGGGTTGCCATGCCCTCTTCCAGAGGATCTTCCTGACCTATGGAACTAACCTGCATGTCTTATGTCTCCTGCATTGGCAGGCGGGTTCTCTACCACTGGTGCCGCCTGGGAAGCCCATCCACTGTATGGTTCTGTTTGCATAAAACTCTAGACATGATGTGATGTGCTTACTCACTCAGTTGTGTCCAACTCTTTGTGACCTCATGGACTGTAGCCCATCAGACTGCTCTGCCCATGGGATTCTCTACGCAAGAATACTGGAGTGGATTGCCATTCTCTTCTCCAGGGGATCTTCCTGACCCAGGGAATGAAGCTGGGTCTCATGCACTGCAGGCAGATTCTTTACCGTTTGAGCCACCAGGGAAGACCCAAAACTGTAGAAACAACAAACTAATCTACAGCAATAAAGATTTTTCTTGGTGGCTTCCTGGTGAGAAAGAGTGAGAAGAATGAAAAGAAAGGATTTGAAAGAGATACCAGGAAAATTTGAGAGTGATGTGATACATTCTTATCTGGACTGTAATGATTGTTTCACAGATGTAAACATTTGTCAAAACTTTTTAAACTGTATTTTTAAAAATATGACACAGATGTATAGAATAGTCTTTTGGACTCTGTGGGAGAGGGAGAGGGTGGGATGATTTGGGAGAATAGCATTGAAACATGTATAATATCGTATATGAAACTGAGAGAGTCAGTTCCTAGGTAGGTTGATAGGGAGTCTAGGGGTCCCCAAGGAGAGAGGGGTCTGGAATTCTCAAGGTGGAAGAAAGGACAAACTTTTTTTCTTTCTCCACATTCCTTAGGATTATATAACAATAATGTATCCTGCCTGAGGACAGTCTCTGGATTAAGGACAGTCTTTGGATTAAACCTTCTGGCTAATTCTGTTATCTTAAAATGTAAATTATGGGAGTAGGTCTGATGAGGTCTTTACAACCTCCAGACATTCTTTAGATTCACTGGAGAGTATATAACTTCATTGTTAACACTAGCAAGCGGGTACTCTTTCTACCCCCTTCTGATGCCTATGTCAGAAGCTTTCTCTGTCTCCTTTATACTTCAATAAAACTTTATTACACAAAAGCTCTGAGCGATCAAGCCTCGTCTCTGGCCCCGGATTGAATTCTTCTCCTCCGGGGGCCAAGAATCCTGGTGTATTCGCGTGATTCAACAACAACCTTTCAAAACGAATCGCCAGTCCAGGTTCGATGCATGATACTGGATGCTCGGGGCTGGTGCACCGGGATGACCCAGAGGGCTGGTACGGGGAGGGAAGTGGGAGGGGGCTTCAGGATGGGGAACACGTGTACACCTGTGGCGGATTCATGTTGATGTATGGCAAAGCCAATACAATATTGTAAAGTAATTAGCCTCCAATTAAAATAAATAAATTTATATTAAAAAATAAAAATAAAATATGGACAGTTCATTGCATGTTAGTCATACCTCAACAAAGCTGTTAAAAAACCTCTCTTCTGGTCTAGGTTATATCAAACACATGAAAACTAGTGACCTTACTAATAATCATAAGACTATTCACAAGCTCAAGCTGAGAAAATCTGATTGTGACTTGAATCTGTTTGCAGGGTAGAAAAACATATGCCCTGAGAAGGGGATATTCAATGACATGGTTAAAAAAACATCCATAGTTAGAAGATAATAGTGGACTAGAGGTAACAGAATAGGTAGGAGGCCCCAAAGAAAAATAATGTCTATCAGAAACACAGAGATTGGCCCTAGTCCTGATACTTAAAATCATGCTCTGTATCATCTTTGCTGTCTCCCGCTCTCACATTGCTGCTGTCCAAAAGGTAAATATTGCCATTTCAAGAAAACAAGGGTTTTGTTTTTTTCCCCAATGTACATAGGAATATGTTGCAAATATGAAAGTGCCTAGATTTGCATAAAATGACTTCCTTGTTTTAGAATTTGAAGTGGGATTTGGTGGAAAAACATGTAAATGTTATCGGAACTTTATCCCTGAGATGATTTTAAACACCACATTAGATAGCTCAGCTGTCAGATTGGGTGCTTCGTGTCCTATTTTCCGAAACCAGTAAGGTAAATCTATTTAAATGATTTATGAAACACTGTGGTCAGCGGTTGCCTCCAGAGAAAGTGTTCATTTAACACTGGACTGTAAAAATTTAAAACCAATCCATGCTTCTTCCTGACATATAGCTTCAACATCCATTTCTCTTTCAGCCAAAGCTCTTTCTTCAATTTAATCCTCCTTCAGACTCTTTTAAACAGAGTGTTATACCATATTTTGCTGGTAAATCATGAAAAATGATAGAATCTCTACCCTTCTTCAAGAGTCATTGTCACATTATACCCTCCAATAGGTAATATACCACTTGAGTCAGTAATGTCGACTATTTGTATGCATTTCAGGTTTGCCAATTACCCTTCCAAGCTGTAAATTGCCTATTTTGAGAGCATAATTTGATTTTTAATGTTTGTCTTAACAGCCTGATTTGTTTTGTCTTTTGATTTGTTTCACATTTTAGTAATTAATTTTAAGCTGACAATGTCTCTTCTAAAAGGAAGGTGGGGACTAAAAGCCTTTCAGAGCTACAGCAGTTTGATACTAATATAAATTTCTGTCTAGTGCCAAAGACCTTCAGCAAAAAATGTCAGGCTCTCTCTTTTCTTCTCTGGAAAGGAGTCATCCCTTCTTTTCCAGGAGATATGCCAGCTTGAGTTTCAAATACATACAGCACAAACCTCAAGTTTAAACACACATGAATAAGCAAAATTGGCCATACGAAATAGATTCAAAACAGAAGTGATATTTGTGAAATCATCGGTCTAAAAATAAAGACAGACATGTGTCTCAGGGTTGCTGCTGCTCCTGCGTCGTTTCAGTCGTGTCCGACTCTGTGCGACCCCATAGTCAGCAGCCCACCAGGCTCCCCCGTCCCTGCGATTCTCCAGGCAAGAACACTGGAGTGGGTTGCCATTGCCTTCTCCAATGCATAAAAGTGAAAAGTGAAAGTGAAGTCATTCAGTCGTGTCTGACTCTTAGCGACCCCATGGACTGCAGCCTACCAGGCTCCTCTGCCCTTGGCATTTTCCTGGCAAGAGTACTGGAGTGAGTTGCCATTGCCTTCTCCAGCGTCTTGGGTTTAGGTAAATGTAGTTGACCTCAGATGTCCTCTGAGGTCCATTCTCCATCTTTAGCCTACTGGCAAAAACTATATGGAGAAAGGCAACCATTCTGAGACATCTTGTAAAACTTTTCCTTAAAATTAATTGGGAAACACAGCACTTCTGACTTAGATCTACAGCCTTTAACATTCTCAGGGACATTTTGAGTTGTTTCTGCGGGATCCAATGAGTCTTTCCTTTTGATATATTTTTGAGATAAAGAATAACAATGAAGAAAAAATTAAGAAGGGTAAAAATACAAGAAAGAGAAGGAAACAGTACTTGAGAGGAAAGGGTAAAATAAGTAAGGGATACTTAGGAATAGAAGTTGGAAAGAAAACTGAATAGTAAAACTTTCCATTACATGTGAGGAAAATGTGAGGGAAATTGCCCCTAAATTGTTTAATAATTCCCTAATGAAACCAAATTGCCAAATTTTGAAAAAGTTGGAATTCTGCCCTAACTTTTGCCAGAACATAGAAAAGCTTACATCTTATAACTGGCAGGTAAAAGAGGATTTGAATTGGAGTTCTTAAAGACATTTAATATCAGTATGGTGTATAATACATGTGTGAAAAACATGTAGAATTTCATCCTGTTTACAATGCTAAAATATGCATAAACCATAAAAAAAGAGTGATGTCTGACTGTAATGGCTGTTCCAAAGAGGGAGCATTTTTAAAATTTCAAGTATTATTTAGAAGCATTGGACAATGGAAATAGAAGAATAATAAAATACTCAATGATCAGTCTAGAACACAAATGTTCCCTGAGAACTGTTTCTTGGATATTTAACACTTTACTTCAACTTACCAAAATGCAAACATCCCATAGAAAAAAGGGTTTGTGTTTTAGGAGTTGAGAGTGAATTTGAGATCTGTTGGAAACTAGCTTTTTTTTCTTAAACTAAAATTTTTATTTTGAAATAATTGTAGATTCATGTGTAGTTCCAAGAAATAATTTAGAAAAAATCACACTCAGCTTTCCCTATGTTTTCCAATGATAATATCTTGAAAAGTGAAAGTGAAGTCACTCAGTCATGTCCGACTCTTTTCGACCCCATGGACTGTAGCCTACCAGATTCCTCCGTCCATGGGATGTTCCAGGCAATGCTGGAGTGGGTTGCCATTTCCTTCTCCAGGAGATCTTCCCAGCCCAGGGGTTGAATCCGGGTCTCCCGCATCGTGGGCAGATGCTTTACCATATGAGCCACCAGGGAAGCCTTCAATAATATGATAATGATATTCAATGATAATATCTTGAAAAACTACAATGCAACATCACAACCAGGATACTGATACTGATGGATTCAAGACACTACAGAAACTTCCATTGTCACAGGAATCTTCATGTTGTACTTTCACACCCACACCCACTTCTCTCCCGCCCAATCCCCTCAATCCCTGGTAATCACCAATCTGCTCTACATTTCTCTAATTTTATAATTTCAACGACGGCATATAAACAGTGTCATAACGTAAATTACATTGGCTTTATTTTAGGTCATCATTACTCTCTGGAGATGTATCAAGGTTATTATAATGTCATTGCTGAGTCATATGCCATGGTAAGGATGTACCACAGCTTATTTAAGCATTCATCCATTGAAGGACATCTGGTTTTATGCATCCTGAATCAAGTTGTTATAAGCATCAGTGTACAGATTTTTATCTTAGTTTACATTTCCCTGGAATCAATAACCAGGTATACTCCTGGTTTTTGCAAGGTTTTATGGCAATTGCATGTTTAGTTTTTGAGAAACTCTCAAACTTTTTTCCACAGTTGCTCTGCCATTTTATGTTTACACAAGTTTATCTAGTTTCTCTGTACCCCTGCCAGCATTTAGTGCTGTCACACTTTTTCATTTTAGCCATTCTAATTGGTTTGTGGGTATATGTCCCTGTGATTTTAATTTGCATTTCCCTAACAGCTAATGAAGCTGAATATTTTCCTGTACTTATTTGTCAACACTATATCCTCTTCAGGGAAATGACTGTTCATGTTTTCTTCCTGTTTTTATATAAACTTTTCCTGTTTCTACATAAATTTTTCATTTCTTACTTTTGACTTTTGAGAATTCTTTACATGTTTTAGATGTAAGTCCTTCATGAGATAAATAGCTTTCCAAATATTTCTGCTAGTCCATTACTTGTATTTTCATCCTTTGTTTCTCAGAATGGTCCTTGTCCCTCTTCTCCTAGTAAACAGACAGCTCTTGGAAGATAATTGCTAGGGAATGAATGTTTGTGCTCCCACACTCACCAAACTTACAAGTGGAATCTAATCCTCATTGTGATGGTATTTGGAGGTGGGGCCTGTGGGCAGTGATTAAGTCATGAGGGTGGAGCCCTCATGAATAGGACTGTGCCGTGCTAAGTCACTTCAGTACTGTCCAACTCTTTGTGACACTGTGGACTATAGCCTGCCAGGCTCCTCTGTCCATGGGGTTCTCCAAGCAAGAATATTGGAGTGGGTTGCCATGCCCTCCTCCAGGGCGTCTTCTCAATCCAGGAACCAAACTTGCATCTCTTATGTCTCCTGCCTTGGCAGGTAGATTCTTTATCACTAGTGCCACCTAAGAAGCTCATGTCACGGTTAAACCAAAGCAAGTAATTAGCAGCATTTTTGAACCTGCTAGTTTACAAATGCTCTGCTGTTTCTATATATCTGTATTTAGATATTTATTAAATTCCTTCATTTTAAGAGGAAAAAAAAAAAAGTCATGATTCAACCTAGCAATTTGTAGAGGGCAAGATGCCCCCAACCTAACATTTATTGATTATTCTGAGCACATCAGTGATTATATCTACATGGCCTTGTGGACTCACAATACTTGAATGTAATAGAACTTCTAGAAGAGAATGTTTTAGAACTTCATAAGGCTTCAGTTTAGGCGTTTGCTTTTAGCCTGTATTTCCTGTGTATGAGAGGAAAATCTCTTTCTTGCTCTGAGGGAATCTCTTTCTTTGACATTTTGTTAAGAGATTTTAACTCAGCAGAGGAATATGCCTACCACTGATAGATATTATACTGAGTTAATCATTTCTCTAGAACAAAACGAAGAGTGTATCCAATTCTCCTCAAATGTTCACGCTTATTTCCACGTGTGTCATTGTAAGAGGAGAGAGTTTGTCAACACTAACTTCTTCCTAAAGTTAGGATTCTCGTTTCCAGTTGATATTTGGGTTTCCAAGCTGTCTTCTTCCCTCAGCCCCCACCCTCCAACTCAGAACATGCCTGACATCAGACCCTTACTCTGGAGTCTTTTCCCACCTCATTCACCTGACAGCCTTCTCCACAACAGACATCTTATCAGACGTGACTGATTGCTGTAATCTGTACTCTGGGCAGCCATTAAGCAAATTACCTGAATCATTGCAAGGATTAGTCTCATTAACACATGATTAGCATCAAATTAAAATAATGAGTGTTTAACTTCTGATGTCTTCCAGTTGTTTGAACAGCTTGATCAGCCACACCAGGCTGGCAGGGAGGTGGGGGTGTCAAAGAGCCACAGGAAAAAAAAAAAAAAAAAGGGAGGATGCGCTGTGCAAGACATCATACAGCTAGCCAGAGAAACGAAGAGGATCAGACTCAAAGGGTTTGGTTGAAAGGTTTCCTCTAAGCAGCCAAAATGCTGGGTCCAAGAGTAGGTTTGTCTCTCTCTCTCATTCACACTGCCAGCCATTCATGTGAAGCAAGGTTTTACATACTAATAGTGTACCACCTGACCCTTTAAACATCCTGGATATCATTTCTGTCAGGCTTCTTTCTCCCAGAAAACATGCAGCTTTTCTTCTTCCCTTCCCAAATTTTATCAGACTCAAAAATATCAGCCCCAAAGTGCTGGAATTATTAGTAGAATGAAGCTCTGAGCACAATTCCCACATTTTTTTCCTTGGAAACAGGTAAACAAATATCAAAACAAGAGAAAGCTTGCATCATCTCTGGAAAGCTATGAAAAGCATCACTCACATGTAAGGAATTTAAAGAATCTCTGCTGGATCTTACACTGACATGGAAGATTTGTCAGAAAGCTAGAGAACCAAGTCACTATTTTCCTCTTCATAGAAGATCAGCATTGGAGAAGAGTAGCGGACATGATACAATATTGGGTCCTTCAACTGCAAGACTAATGGCAAATTATCCATCAGGTAGATAGGCAAGACTGCCAGAGAGCCTACGTGGTCATCAGGCTTCCTGCACGAGCAGATGAATGAAATAAGCAAAGAGCTGCCATGATAAATTCTTCTGCCATCCCCATGAAAAATATTAACGTGAGAAGGGCAATATTGTGAAAGGAACTGAAGAAATCCAGAATATGTCACCCAAAACATATGTCTTTGACATAAAAATTATTTTGAGCTGAAGGCAATTAAGAAATGGCAAATGCAGGAAAAGCATCCTCTACCCTCCCCGTTTTATGCTTAATGACAGGATAGAATTTTCCTTTCCTAGGGAGGACTTGACTGTTAGTCCAGAGATCACACCAGAGAAATGTGCAAACAAATCTTACTCCTTTTTCACTTTCTTCCAATACGGTTACCTTCCCATAGTCTGCCGCCCCTAGAAACCTGAACCTCTGTCCTGTCATTTCCCTATAAATTTATTGTTCTTTGCAGAAGATTCTATATAAGACAGAACTAAGGCACGTCTTTGAGCCACTTATCTCTGGGGTACTCCCATGTGTTAATTGCATGATACACATTAATAAACTTTTTTTCTCTTGTTAATTAATCTTTTTGTTGTTATTATTTTTTTGTTAATTAATTTTTGTTACATGGACTGTATGACGAGCAGACTAAAATTTCATCCTTTCCTACAAATAATAATATCAGGAAAAGGTGTGAAAATTACTACTGCTAATGTAAACATCTGCAGTTAGGTATACTTTTCTTAGTCATCAGGCCCCATAATTCCATAAACCATAAACAGCCAAAAAGCAGAATGAATTCAGATTAGACTTTTTCTTTCCAAAATTAAATGCTAAGAAAATTGCTTACAGAGTTCTGAAGGGGGAGAGATTGAGATCATAGGTCTATAAATATTTTCAGATATGTTAGAATCACAATGTAACCCTAAATTCTTTGTGAAAAAAAATTTACTTAAGTATATACTTAAATCAACTAAGAAATAAATACAAGTAAGAAAATAGTTATTTAGAATTCAAACACAGTACTATCAAAATAAAGTACATAATATTAAACTAATAATTAATAAGCTAGACTCAAAATCTGAGGTTAATATCAGCAAAACTATAATGTGAGGGATAGTTAGAAACCAGAAAAGCATGGTAAATATATCATCTGAATCAGGGGGTATGAATAATAATAGGTACAGTTTTGCTATTTTCATCGATGATAAGAGAAAAATGGATTCAAGTAAGTTTTAAAACACTTAGAATTAAGCAAATCAGGCTTTCTGTACACACTTCCCAAATCTCTATAGAAAAAAATAAATTTAAATGTAGTATATACTTTAGACAGCAGGCAGAAAGGTGTAGTAGTGCTCAGTTGACCAGCCGTGTCCAACTCTTTGTCACCCTATGGACTGTAGCCCACCAGGCTCCTCTGTCCATGGGATTTTCCAGGCAGACAACAATACTGGAGTGGATTGCCATTTCCTCCTCCAAGGCATCTCCCTGACCCAGGGATTCAACTTGCGTCTCCTGTGTCTCCTGCATTTGGCAGGCAGATTCTTTACCACTACACCAAAGGAAACAGAAGCAAAACAGAAATCACTGACAAGCTAAGTAAAAATAGTAACATTGTCATTTTTTTTTTTTTAAACTTTACAATATGGGTTCAGGATGGGGAACACATGTATGCCTGTGGCAGATTCATTTCGATATATGGCAGAACACTGTCATAATTAATGTAAAAATCTTTAACATCTCAACTAAAGGTAAAGACACTCAAACTGAAAGGTTTTTTTAAGTCCTTTTAACACAAAAAACACTCAAAAGGTAAATGACATAGAGTACTAAATTTTTTAAATTGCAAAAGTATATCATATAAATACAAATAAACCAAGAATAGCAACAATAATATATAATACAAGATAAAAATTTGCAGAATGGAAAATATAAAAGCTGAATATTAAGACAGCAAAAAGTAAGAAGCAAAAAATTATTGTGAATGTTTAGAACAAATTAGGTGAGACATGATAAAAGTCTTTAATATTAAAATTTGAGTCAGGCAAATTAAATAAGTGTTAATGTGTTCCAAAGGGACATTTATACAAATCACTGTCTCAGACTACAATTTAATTAAGCTACAAATTAATTTTTTAAAATTTAAATGAAAATACAAAACCATTTCCAGATTTTTAAATGGCACACTCCTACCTAAAGAACTCTTAGATAGAAGAGACATACAATGTAGATACTGAACACAATTTAAAAAATAATGTTTCCTCTAATGACATATAGCTAAGACGCTATTCATAGTAAAATTCCTAGTCATACATGATTATAATATTATTCAAAAAAGACTAGAGACAAATGGAAAATTTAACATGAAAAATTAGACAAATATTAAGACAAGTCTCAATAATGCAGAAACAAACATTTAACACTCAATAAAGGTGAAATTTTTTAAACTCAAGAAAACTGAGATTTAAAAAACTAATAAATAGATTTTAAAAAAAGAAAAAGTAGACTTTATCAATAAACCCAAGAGCTATATTATTTAAGGATCAATAAAGCAGGTTGATATAATGCTATGTGAGAGAAGAGATAGAAGGAATATAACAATCCACAAAACAATTGATATATAAGTGTAAGGGTAATGGAAATTTAAAAATTAAAAAGATAACTTTTTAAAAAACTATTTTCCAGTAAATATAAATTTGTTGATAAAATAGATTATTTTCTAGGAAAAATATAAAAGAAAATTATTTCAAAGGAACAAAAGTAAGGAAATCAATATGTAGAGAAAAGAACAGAAATCGTATTCAAAAATTTACTCCAAATACTCAAACTTACTAGCAGTTAAAGAAGGTTAAATAAAAGCATGTTATATTATTTTCACCCATAAAATGTCAAAGCTTTTTTGTTCTGAATTGTTAATATCTGGTAATTATAAGTAGCAAACAGGCCAGCTGGAGAGTAAATTTGTACATATTTTTATACAGATTTTTTGAAATATTTCAGTTCAGTTCAGTCACTCAGTCATGTCTGACTTTTTGTGACCCCATGGACTGCAGCATGCCAGGCTTCCCTGGATCAAAACCAAAAATGAAAGATGATCCACCAATTCCACTTCTATAAGTTTATTATAAGGATCTTTGAATAGTTGAATAAAACATGACCTTCAAGAATGCTCTTCTCCTTTATCTACAGTTTCAAAATGAAAACAAGAAGTTATTTTTTATAAATACAGTATGTTCATATGGTAGAATACTATACATTCATGTAATGTTATAGCTGAATATTCAATGATATTTATTACTCTTCATTATTATTCATTCATTTTATACTGAATTAAAAACTATTTCTCCTATTTAACATAAAAATATATGAATGTAATCATTTATTATAACTGAATTGTACCTACACTGTGCCAGGGATTATTCTATGTAAGAAATATAGCAATTAACAATACACAAAGTGACCACTATCTTCACAGAGCATCTTACCGATTTAAATAGACGATAAGTAGACAGACATATAAAAGAAATACATACACACATTCAGGGAAAAATAGATGTTGAGTGTATGTAGAAGAATATCACCTCTGAGGAATTATCTAAAAACCTCTTTCCAGTAACTTTTGATGTCCCCACACATACATAGCTGTGTCACATTCTATATCACAATTCACACACAGAAGCCAAGGCAGCTATGGCTTTCCTTGAGAGCAAAGACAGAGCACAGAACAAAACCTCATCACTAAATCTTCTTTCACAACTCATTTGTAAGAAACATTAGCCCTGAAAACTAGATTTCTAATAGCAAGCACCTCTTGCACCTAGGGGTTTTTATTTTTACTGCCTCCAATTTTTATTTAATATTGATAGCCAGATCTAGAAGAGCTGAAATCACTAAGGTTTAATTTTTAATTGTTCAGTTCAGTTCAGTCGCTCAGTCGTGTCCAACTCTTTGCGACCTCATGAATTGCAGCACGCCAGGCCTCCCTGTCCATCACCAACTCCCAGAGTTCACCCAAACTCATGTCCATCGAGTCGGTGATGCCATCCAGCCATCTCATCCTCTGTCGTCCCCTTTTCCTCCTGCCGCCAATCCCTCCCAGCATCAGAGTCCTTTCCAATGAGTCAACACTTCACATGAGGGGGCCAAAGTACTGGAGTTTCAGCTTCAGCATCAGTCCTTCCAAAGAACACCCAGGACTGATCTCCTCTAGGATGGACTGGTTGGATCTCCTTGCAGTCCAAGGGACTCTCAAGAGTCTTCTCCAACACCACAATTCAAAAGCATCAGTTCTTCAGCACTCAGCTTTCTTCACAGTCCAACTCTCACATCCATACATGACCACTGGGAAAACCATAGCCTTGTCTAGATGGCCCTTTTATTTTAAGAAATTTTAGTTTCTTGATTATTTTAACATTCACAAGTCCACTCTTTCAGGTATAAGTTAACATTTGTTAAATAAGTTAACATATTGAGGAGAGGAACAGTTATCATCATAAGATTTTAAACATGATTTAATTATAGTTTTCACTACAATTTTTTTAACTTTTTATTTTGTATGGCACCCCCCACTCCAGTTCTCTTGCCTGGAAAACCCCATGGACGGAGGAGCCTGGTGGGCTGCAGTCCATGGGGTCACTAAGAGTCGGACACGAATGAGCGACTTCACTTTCAGTTTTCACTTTTATGCGTTGGAGAAGGAAATGGCAACCCACTCCAGTGTTCTTGCCTGGAGAATCCCAGGGACTGGGGAGCCTGGTGGGCTGCTGTCTATGGGGTTGCACAGAGCCGGACACGACTGAAGCGACTTAGCAGCAGCAGCAGCATAGCTGATTAACAATGTTGTGACAGTTTCAAGTGAATAACGAAGGGGCTCAGACATACATATACATGCCTCCATTCTCCCCCAAACTTTACTCTCATCCAGGTTGACGCATAACATTGAACACAGTTCCCCGTGCTATACAGTAGTTCCTTGTTGGCTATCCATTTAGAATACAGCAGTGTGTCACTGCAGTTTTTAAAAACTGATCTAATGAAAGGTTTGGCCCTGAGAAGAGAGAATAATCAGGAAACTTAGGAAGAATTGTTCTGTTTTCAATGAAATATCACATTTTCTCAACTCTAACTTCGAAAAAATCAATGTAAGTTATTTAGTATAATTTATAATTAATTACTATAAATAATTCTCTATAAGGACTAAAGAAATTCCTATATTGGACAATCTCCTTAATTATGATTGTGTCTTATTATCACTGCAGAAATCAGCCAATTCTATAATAACCAATTTGGCAACAAAATGTGATTATGAATATTTCAAAACAAATGGCAATTAGAATTGTAATAGTCACTGCATTTGAGATAAACATGAAAGCTGATAACGTGACAGATATTTTATAAATACATATTTATAAATCATATATTGATATGCACAAATCAACACAGAGCTGGTCACTTTACATTTGTGAGTTCTAATTTCACAATAGTTTCTGTGGAGCAAATTTATATAGCTTTTATTTATAACAACTACACCAAACATCTTTAGGGTTTTTGTTTGACTAAGTCAAATACTCTTGCCTGGAAAATCTCATGGACGGAGGAGCCTGGTAGGCTGCAGTCCATGGGGTCTCTAAGACTGAGTGACTTCACTTTCACTTTTCAGTTTCATGCATTGGAGAAGGAAACAGCAACCCACTCCAGTGTTCTTGCCTGCAGAATCCCAGGGACGGGGGAGCCTGGTGGGCTGCCGTCTATGGGGTTGCACAGAGTCGGACACGACTGAAGCGACTTAGCGGCAGCAGCAGCAGCAGCAGCAAGTCAAATCTGGTCTCTAGATCAAGTTTGGATGTTTTGTGGAAGAGATAAAAAAAATAACTGCATGTGAATTGTAATATGTAGACATAAATATAGATACCTTAGAAAAAAATAAGTATATCAGGTTAGAAAGAGATTTAATTTTACAATTTAACAATTGTTCAATTTAATTTAAAAAAGATTAAGTTGATTTCAAGTTTAAACTGACAGTAAAGGAACAACCATCTTAAAAGTCACAAAATGTGGTTATAAAAGTCAAAAGTTGTTCCTCATCTCAACCTAATTAAAGGCAGCATTTATTCAGGCACATAGATGTTTTAAGTCACAAAACAGTAAGCCTCGAAGCAGAAAACCTGAAAAAGCAGAAAAAGTTAAAAAACTTTTTAACTACCATGCCATGTACAGCAAATGATTGTGTTCTAGGTGGTGTTGCTGTGATAAATATTCATGGATAGAAGACACTAAAATCTGAGCTGTAAGCTCTCTTATCACCAGTTGAGTTTTGATCTGTCTCCATTTGGAGAGTCCCAGGGACAGGGGAGCCTGGTGGGCTGCCGTCTATGGGGTCACACAGAGTCGGACACGACTGAAGCGACTTAGCAGCAGCAGCAGCATTGTCCGGAAAGGTAGTTGCAGCAAAATTCACAGAACTATGTCTAAAAAAGAAATGCAGTTCTGTCATCTGTCCACCCTCTGTCTTCCCTATTATATGGCATATATTATCATATCATTTGTTTATCAGTTCTTCATCTTCTCTTCATAATTTTTTTTTTGTCAAAACACTTGGACTTTCCATTTATTTAGATACTTAAATTGAATTTTAAAGGTTTGGTTTCTCTCATGTTATTTTGTTTTTTTGTTTTTTTTTTTAAGTTGAATAGTAATATCTTTTTTTTTAATTTTATTTTATTTTTAAACTTTACAATATTTTATTGGTTTTGCCAAATATCGAAATGAATCCGCCACAGGTATACATGTGTTCCCCATCCTGAACCCTCCTCCCTCCCCATACCATCCCTCTGGGTCATCCCAGTGCACTAGCCCCAAGCATCCAGTATCGCGCACTGAACCTGGACTGGCGACTCATCCCATATATGATATTATACGTATTTCAATGCCATTCTGCCAAATCATCCCACCCTCTCCCTCTCCCACAGAGTCCAAAAGACTGTTCTATACATCAGTGTCTCTTTTGCTGTCTCGTATACAGGGTTATTGTTACCATCTTTCTAAATTCCATATATATGCATTAGTATACTGTATTGGTGTTTTTCTTTCTGGCTTACTTCACTCTGTATAATAGGCTCCAGTTTCATCCACCTCATTAGAACTGATTCAAATGTATTCTTTTTAATGGCTGAGTAATACTCCATTGTGTATATGTACCACAGCTTTCTTATTCATTCATGTGTTGATGGACATCTAGGTTGCTTCCGTGTCCTGGCTATTATAAACAGTGCTGCGATGAACATTGGGGTACACGTGTCTCTTTCCCTTCTGGTTTCTTCAGTGTGTATGCCCAGCAGTAGGATTGCTGGGTCATAAGGCAGTTCTATTTCCAGTTTTTTAAGGAATCTCCACACTGTTCTCCATAGTGGCTGTACTAGTTTGCATTCCCACCAACAGTGTAAGAGGGTTCCCTTTTCTCCACACCCTCTCCAGCATTTATTGCTTGTAGACTTTAGGATCTCAGCCATTCTGACTGGCGTAAAATGGTACCTCATAGTGGTTTTGATTTGCATTTCTCTGATAATGAGTGATGTTGAGCATCTTTTCATGTGTTTGTTAGCCATCTCTATGTCTTCTTTGGAGAAATGTCTATTTAGTTCTTTGGCCCATTTTTTGATTGGGTATCACTGATGAGCATAGATGCAAAAATCCTTAGCAAAATTTTAGCAATCAGAATCCAACAACACATTAAAAAGATTATACACCATGATCAAGTGGGCTTTATCCCAGGGATGCAAGGATTCTTCAATATCCGCAAATCAATCAATGTAATACACCACATTAACACATTGAAAAATAAAAACTGTATGATTATCTCAATAGATGCAGAGAAAGCCTTTGACAAAATTCAATACCCATTTATGATAAAAACTCTCCAAAAAGCAGGAATAGAAGGAACATACCTCAACATAATAAAAGATATATGACAAACCCACAGCAAACATTATCCTCAATGGTGAAAAATTGAAAGCATTTCCTCTAAAGTCAGGAATAGACAAGGGTGCCCACTTTCATCACTACTATTCAACATAGTTTTGGAAGTTTTGGCCACAGCAATCAGAGCAGAAAAAGAAATAAAAGGAATCCAAATTGGAAAAGAAGAAGTAAAACTCTCACTGTTTGCAGATGACATGATCCTCTACATAGAAAACCCTAAAGATTCCACTAGAAAATTACTAGAACTAATGAATGACTATAGTAAAGTTGCAGGATATAAAATCAACACACAGAAATCCCTTGCATTCCTATACACTAATAATGAGAAAACAGAAAGAGAAATTAAGGAAACAATTCCATTCACCATTGCAACGGAAAGAATAAAATACTTAGGGAGGGAGGAGCCAAGATGGCGGAGGAGTAGGACGGGGAGAACACTCTCTCCCCCACAAATTCAGCAAAAGAGCATTTAAACGTCGAGTAAATTCCACAA
>NW_011494800.1:2012153-2017580 GCF_000754665.1 Bison bison bison | reverse complement strand
AGAAAGAGAAATTAAGGAAACAATTCCATTCACCATTGCAACGGAAAGAATAAAATACTTAGGAATATATCTACCTAAAGAAACGAAAGACCTATATATATAAAACTATAAAACACTGGTGAAAGAAATCAAAGAGGACACTAGTAGATGGAGAAATATACCATGTTCATGGATTGGAAGAATCAATATAGTGAAAATGAGTATACTACCCAAAGCAATTTATAGATTCAATGCAGTCCCTATCAAGCTACCAACGGTATTCTTCACAGAGCTAGAACAAATAATGTCACAATTTGTATGGAAATACAAAAAACCTCGAATAGCCAAAGCTATCTTGAGAAAGAAGAATGGAACTGGAAGAATCAACCTACCTGACTTCAGGCTCTACTACAAAGCCACAGTTATCAAGACAGTATGGTACTGGCACAAAGACAGAAATATAGATCAATGGAACAAAATAGAAAGCCCAGAGATAAATCCACGCACATATGGACACCTTATCTTTGACAAAGGAGGCAAGAATATACAGTGGATTAAAGACAATCTCTTTAACAAGCGGTGCTGGAAAAACTGGTCAACCACTTGTAGAAGAATGAAACTAGAACACTTTCTAACACCATACACAAAAATAAACTCAAAATGGATTAAAGATCTAAATGTAAGATCAGAAACTATAAAACTCCTAGAGGAGAACATAGGCAAAACACTCTCCGACATACATCACAGCAGGATCCTCTATGACCCACCTCCCAGAATATTGGAAATAAAAGCAAAAATAAACAAATGGGACCTAATTAAACTTAAAAGCTTCTGCACAACAAAGGAAACTATAAGCAAGGTGAAAAGACAGCCTTCAGAATGGGAGAAAATAATAGCAAATGAAGCAACTGACAAACAACTAATCTCAAAAATATACAAGCAATTCATCATCTCTTTTGAATGCAAATGTCATATATTATGTGCCTATATTAAATTTCACCATGAAAAAATGTTTAGTGTTTATCAGACTAGCAGGTAAATGAGACCTCTGTTCTTTAGTTAAAGAAGAGGTGTGATGTCATTACATAAACTGCAATCTAAAGTTACTTATGGACACGGCTTTTTTTTTTTTCCTTACTATTATCATTTTTCCTGATTTATCATCTCTATAAAAGCATACTAACATATTTATCACCCAGAGGGAAGTGTCCTGGCTGATTATAGAACTGCTGAAACATTGTATACAAAGTCAATTCCCCAAATGCCTGAAAGTACATTTAAAATTTTGTTTTGCTCTGAAGAATTCAATAAAGAGTTTTGAGAAGAGGCCAAAATGAGTCAGCATAAAACTTTCTCAAAAAGCTCAAAAGCCTTTTGGTTAATTTTGATGCCACAATGTGGCAAAACTATTTAACCATCTCTAAAACAGTTGAGCAACCTCAAAACTATCAACATACAGCACATGATTTCTCTACCATGCAAGGTCACGTAATGTAACCTGTGTGAGTGCTCAGTGGCTCAGTCGTGTCTGACTCTTTGCGACCCCATGGACCGTAGCCCGCCAGGCTCCTCTGTCCATGGGTTCTCCAGGCGAGAATACTGGAGTGGGTTGCCATTTCCTCCTCCAGGGAATCTTCCCAACCCAGAGATAGAACCCACGTCTCCTGCACTAGCAGGGGGATTCTTTACCACTGAGCTACCTGGGTGGTGAGGTCACAAATCAAGACGTCAAGTTAAGATTTTAATTCCAGAATCAAACCTCCATCCAGCTCAGCCAGACACAGAGATCTGTTTGAAAAACTTGAGCGCACTTTCTGGGCTTCATTTCCTTTAGTCTAGAATTTCCCTAGAGCTGCCTCTGATTAAAGACAGCACGTAGAGGAGCATCTGGAAAGTTCAACTCAGAAACGGAAAGCAGAATTCTCTTTCTCCACTAATTCCATTTTTAACGTTAGATCACATTGTTTCAGTTTTGAGTAAATGGAGGATTCAGTAAATAACTACACTATAGATTCTTTATTCTTTTTTTGACACATATTTATTATCACAGAAGAAAACAAGTCATGCCTAATAATGTCTTCTCCCTTTGTTTCATATCTCAATTTTGTCAACCTGGCCAAGTTGTGGTAATGATTCCGGAAGCTACTTGAAAGGCACCAAATGATTCCACCAAAGAATGTTATCCCTCACACCTTTTGTTTTCTTGGTCTTTTCTTCGCTGAAAGACAGAGAATTGCTTCATTCTGACTTTGATGCCCTATTCTCTCTGAAGTTTCCCTCTCTCCACCAGTCACTTCCAACTGTTCCCCAAGAACTGAGTAAATCATAACTTGACCAAAAACTACATCAGTCTTCAGAGATATATTTCTATCCATCAGAAAGTAGAGATTTTGTTCCGAACCAAACATTCATTTATGAAAATCTCACTTTAAACATCACATTATGCAATCACATGTGCTCCCTTCAAGCTCCAAGCTTTAAAGTAAGGCACTGAGAAGAGCAAGAAACTTACTGAATGAAAGTGTACAAAGAGGGTTAGAAAAAAGTCTTTAAAAGTAATTTTTAAGAGGAATAAAGATAATTAGAAAAACCCAATCAGTTTCTGGCATTTGATGTTTCTATATAATTTGTACATGATGGAGCCCAAATGTTATGTTGCAAAAGCCTAAGTGCTACTATCACTTGGGCTGTTCAAACACTCAATTTGCATTTTTTAAAAATCTTGGATACTAAATCTGGTGCTTATTAGTGATATTATATAAAATCCATTTGAATAATTTATACTTATTTCTACCAAACCTGTTCCAGGTAGTATGCTTTATTAACTAAAATATTAATTCTTCTAAAAATATAGAGTGTGTTTAGTAAGGTGATGAAGAAGGCAATGGCACCCCACTCCAGTACTCTTGCCTGGAAACTCCCATGGACGGAGGAGCCTCGTAGGCTGCAGTCCATGGGGTCATGAAGAGTCAGACATTACTGAGCAACTTTACTTTCACTTTTCACTTTCATGCATTGGAGAAGGAAATGGCAACCCATTTCCAGAAGGAAAATCCCAAGGACGGAGGAGCCTGGTGGGCTGCCGTATATGGGATCACACAGAGTCGGACATGACTGAAGCGACTTAGCAGCAGCAGCAGCAGTATGGTGATGTTCTCAGCAGCAGCATTATTTACAATTGCCAAAGGTTGGAAACAACTCAAAAGTCCATTGGTAGATAAATATATAAATAAAATGTGGTATATACATAAAAATAGAAATTATTTTCTTCAAGAAATGAAGTTCTTGTCCATGCTACAGAATAGATAGACTTTGAAGACATTATGCCAAGTAAAATAAGTCAGACACCAAAGGAATAAATGTGATTGATTCCACTTATACGAGGTACCTCATAAGAGTGGTCAAATTCATACAGACTAAAAGAAGAATGTGGTTGCTGAGGTTAGGGGAAGGAGAAATGAGAAGTTATTCTTTTATGGGTACAGAGTTCCAATTTAAAAAAATGGAAGAGTTCTAGAGATGGATGGTGGTGATGGTTGCACAACAATACAAACAAATTTGTTGCTGCTGAACTAGACACTTAAAAATGGTTACAGTGGTAAACTTTATGTTGTGTATATTTTGCCACAATTTTTGAAAGGGTGTTTAGTTTGATATAGGGAACCCAAAGCTGGTGCTTTGTGACAACCTAGAGGTCCATCTAGTCAAGGCTATGGTTTTTCCTGTGGTCACGTATGAATGTGAGAGTTGGACTGTGAAGAAGGCTGAGCGCCGAAGAATTTATGCTTTTGAACTGTGGTGTTGGAGAAGACTCCTGAGAGTCCCTTGGACTGTAAGGAGATCCAACCAGTCCATTCTGAAGGAGATCAGTCCTGGGATTTCTTTGGAAGGTTCCAGCTTTCATGCTAAAGCTGAAACTCCAGTACTTTGGCCACCTCATGCGAAGAGTTGACTCACTGGAAAAGACTGTGATGCTGGGAGGGATTGCGGGCAGGAGGAGAAGGGGATGACAGAGGACGAGATGGCTGGATGGCATCACTGACTCGATGGATGTGGGTCTGAGTGAACTCTGGGATATAGTGATGGACAGGGAGGCCTGGTGTGCTGCGATTCATGGGGTTGCAAAGAGTTGGACATGACTGAGCGATTGAACTGAACTGAACTGAGAGGGGTAGGATGGGGAGGAGGGTTGGAGGGAGGCTTAAGAGGGAGGAGACGTATGTATAACTATGGCTGATTCATGTTGATGCATGGCAGAAACCATCACAATATCATAATTATCCTCCAATTTAAAATAAAATAACAATCTTTAAAAAGCGTGAATTTACTGTATGACTCAGGGAACTCAAACCAGGGCTCTGTAACAATCTAGAGGGGTGGGATGGGGAGGGAGCTGGGAGGGAGATTCAAGAGGGAGGGGATATATGTATACCTATGGGTGATTCAAGCTGATGTTTGGCAGAAACCAACACAATACTATAAAGCAATTATCCTTCAATTAAAAATAAATACGATTTTTAAAAATTTGTTTAGTTATTAATAGAGCTTTGTGTTTTAAAACTCACTAATTCTAATAATAACATTTGTAGTTACATGTCACCCTTTAGCAAGGTAGACAGTATATATTATCTTCTTTTCACAGATGGAGGGAAAGAGATACCAGATAATAAGCTCCATAAAACTTCAGAGGCCAGCAGAGTCTAGATAAGAACAGTTCTCTGACCCCTTTTTTCTTCCCAGCATAAGAAATTATGCTTATAACCCAAAGCATAAGACTTTTTGTGTGTGTGAAATTAAGTTGACCATATGTTCTTTCCTAACTCTTCTCTTTGGGCCACACCCTACCTCTAGTAAATAATCCCTAATATGTCATGCATTAACTCAAACGCAGGGCCCATTCCAACCTCTTCCCCATGCCCATCCCAGTGTCCTGAAAATTCATCCATATTCTCTCCAACACTGAGATAAACCATGGATCTTTCCTGGTCTTTCACCCAATTTTGTCCATAATCCTCAAGGTAAACTAGCCTGGCCTCCTTCTGCCTAGATTAATCTAAGTTAAATTGGGTTCAATTATGAATGAAAGATGACATTATAGTGATTCTTTCCAGAAAAATGTACTTATTCTTTTTCCAGTGTTCTCAATCTTCAGATCTAAAGAGGCAATTAATTTGGGGATTCCCCATATTGAGTCAGTCCTTGGTAGGTGAAACTTTTTGAGCATAAGCAACATTTGGCATCACCTTTTAGATGTGCAACTTTCAACTCCACTAAACCTTAGGCTCAAAGTCCAGTTTACATACTAATCTCTTCCTTAGTCTATAATGATCTCTTGTAGTTCATTCAATATCATTATTGATTGCCAGGAGAAATATCAATAACCTCAGATATGCAGATGATACCACCCTTATGGCAGAAAGTGAAGAGGAACTAAAAAGCCTCTTGATG
>NW_011494800.1:1978995-2011863 GCF_000754665.1 Bison bison bison | reverse complement strand
TGCCACCAAAGGTCCGTCTAGTCAAGGCTATGGTTTTTCCAGTGGTCATGTATGGATGTGAGAGTTGGACTGTGAAGAAAGCTGAGTGCCGAAGAATTGATGCTTTTGAACTGTGGTGTTGGAGAAGACTCCTGAGAGTCCCTTGTACAGCAAAGAGATCCAACCAGTCCATTCTGAAGGAGATCAGCCCTGGGATTTCTTTGGAAGGAATGATGCTAAAGCTGAAACTCCAGTACTTTGGCCACCTCATGTGAAGAGTTGACTCATTGGAAAAGACTTTGATGCTGGGAGAGATTGGCGGCAGGAGGAGAAGGGGACGACAGAGGATGAGATGGTTGGGTGGCATCACTGACTCGATGGAAGTGGGTCTGAGTGAACTCTGGGAGATGGTGATGGACAGGGAGGCCTGGTGTGCTGCGATTCATGGGGTTGCAAAGAGTTGGACACGACTGAGCGACTGAACTGAACTGAACTGAAAGACAAAGAGGGTTCATGCTGGGTAATGTGGAAGCTTCTCTGCCTCTTAGAATCTGATAACTGAAAGAGACAAGACACACGAAGTAGAAATGAGAGCTATCAGAGTAAGGATACAGAGTAAAGATACAGAGTATTACCAGTTATCAGAAAGGAAAGTAATTATTTTTATATCATAAATACAGAAAGAATTTATGATGTAGGTGATTCTCAGATACCCTGCAGTCTCAAAATGATCTTGCGCTTTATATGTACTAAAGTACTTGTCTTCGTCCATCTGAAAGAAAGAAAATGAAAGTCACTCAGTTGTGTCTGACTCTTTGCGACACCATGGACTACAGTCTATGGAATTCTCCAGGCCAGAATATTGGAGTGGGTAGCCTTTCGCTTCTCCAGGGGATCTTCCTAACCCAGGGACTGAACCCAGGTCTCCCACATTGCAGATGGATTTTTTACCAGTTGAGCCACAAGGGAAGCCCGTCTTAGTCCATCTGAGCTGATATAAAACAAATACCATAAACTGGATTATAAACAACACATGTTTGTTTCTCATAGTTCCGAAGACTAGGAAGTCCAATATCAAAGCACCAGGAGACTCAGTGTCCAGTGAGAATCCGTTTCATGGTTCATAGATGAGTCTCTCCTCCCAGTGTCCTCACATGGTGGAAGAGACAAGGGAGATTTCTGGGGTCTCTGTTATAAGGACACCAATCCCATTCCTAACAACTTGATCCTCATGACCTAATCACCTCTCCAAAGTCCCACTTCCCTAATATCAACACACTAAGGATTAGATTCAACATAACTTTGGGGAGATATAAAAGTCAGTTGTTCCAACAGCAGTACTTCATGTCAAGAATACTTATAAAAAATGAAGTTACTTTTTTCTTCTTTTTAAATCTATCTATTGCTTAAAGATATACAGTTGATACTGGATATTTAAAATGCACCTTACTAATGGTTTCTTTTGCATTTCTTTAGTCACAAGTAACATGGAGCATCTTTATATAATTGATATTCCTTTTATAATTGATAATCCTTTTTATCTTCCTTTTTAGTGAAGTATCCAATAAAGTCCTTTTTTAAGTTTTTTTTAAGAGGAAAGAATCTGGAAGCTGCAGGGAATTCACTAGAAATCTAATTGACATCTGTTCAGTGAATGTCCCAGCTTTATGCTAACAAATCCAAGAACTGACTGATCTTAGAGTAATTCCAAAAAAAATCGTAGAATTTTGCATCTATTTACGTACCTATCTGGAGACGACAATTCTCAGTTTGAAATAGGACTCTGAGAGGAAGTGATGAGTCTCTGGGGAAGAGAAAGGAAAGAGGAATGGAGAAGGAAATCAGAAAAGTGAAGATGGAGTGAGGAAAATATGAAAGACAAGGATAAAAAGAAAAGGGGGATGGGGAGAAAGGTCACGTTCATGGAGAAGAGAAGGGAAGAAAGAAAAGTATACTCTGACATAATTTCTGTTCCACTAGAGTAGTGATGCTAATAATGTATAAAATTATTTTAGGTATAGTTTTCGTGAGTTTTGCTTTACAGGCTATATGCAGAAATATAGGGAGTTTTAGTATATACTCAAAATGTACATCTTTTCTTCTAAGGTTAATATCTGCAAACACAGTTTTCTGGGATGTTTAATTGTTATCTCTCTTTTATTTGGCACAGAATCATGAATAAGCAAATGCAATTTAGATCCCTTAAGGTAACTCACTTTAATATCCTTCATCAGATTCCTTTTATGTTCCTGTATTCACATCCTTATGGATGGGGTTAAAGGACAACTCATATTGAGCTCTGGCCAAGAACAAAGACTGTGCTAAAAAAAAAAAAAAAAAGTCTGGTGCTTTATTATAACTAGTGTGAGCATATTTTGAATTAAAGTAGGAATTTAGTCATTTTTATATAATTTACAAAGCTTCCTAAGTTTTATAAACTTTTGATAATTTTAATTATTCATCTTCATTTGATGGCTTTTTTCTAATTGCTGTATTTAGTATTTCTGTTTAAAGTGCAGTAACAGAAGCAGCAGCAGCATGAGGTCTACACTTTATCCACCTGTGCTTTGCACAAACCCAAGACTATTCCAAGAACAACACATTCCTGAAATTTTAGAACAAAATTAACTGGTTATTAGGCTATAACTTCAAAAGAGAAGATAATTAGCATCCTTGAAAAAGAAAAGTAAGTTCATAAATTTAGAACAAGAAAAATTTTAATTGGCAAAAATAAAAAACATTTGAGGATTTTGAAAGAATTCTTTTTAGAGAAAGAAGCAATTAACTTATTAATTTAGGAATTAAATTATCAACCTTTACTAAACAGAGGTGAGAGAACATAACAATTTTTCTGTGTGATAATGTTGGTAAGGTTTGTGAAAGTATGAAGTGATTTAGAAGTCTCACTGAAAGAACTGAGAAATCATGATCATATTAAAGATGACAAAGGCAGGTGATCTGTGTAGTAAAGTATTTTTCAGATATGGTTTTAATTATTTTGGAAATAGGTTATTGTCTTGATGAACAAAGAATGTTGGTGGCAAGTTCACACATCAGTGTTTTGGTTGACTGTTCTGACCTCCTTGAAATATACAGCTTTTTTTGCTTTAACTTGAAATGAAAAGTTAAATGCTTTTCTTTGCCTTCTTTTCAAACTAACATCCACCGGCCAGCACCCAGCATTCTGTGTGCTACAGAAAGGTCATATGGCAATGCTCCAGCCTACAAACCTGTCAATATGTGTTAATATGTGTTCCTGCAAGTGAGATGATTAAGAAAGGATTGTTCTTCAAGCAGATATATTTAGGAACATAACAGAATTGTATTATTACAGATTCAATTGAAAGGGGAAAAGCACAAAACAGAGAAGTATTTTAAAGGCAGTTTATTGTTTATATATTTATAGGCAACTTATTATCCTTTCACTTTTAAAAAAAGTATAGCACATATATATCATTTAAACCAAGGCTTTCATGAGTCATCTCATAAAAATATATCATCTCCTTAATAAATAATTCATTTCCTTTTAACTGAAAAGCTGCTTAAGCCCTATTTTATGACAAAAAATAATTTGAAATGGTTGTGGTATATGTGTCATCTAACAGAAAACCCATGGCTTGATACTGACTTTTGAATTTCAAAGAGACTTAACCTGAACAACTAATTTAGAAGTTTAGTATACATTTATCAAAAGATATTGTTTATTAGAACATTTGGGAGATCCACTCTTAGCATGGAGAAGTAGGGATAAAAGAAGACAGTAGGGATAAAACTCAGAACTTTGTTGTTATGCCTTTTGCATCTGTCACTAAATAAATACAGGCTTTAGTTATTTCATCTGTAAACTACAGGAGCTGAACAAATAATTGTGTCCCAGATGAGTTCCATGCAGGGCTCAGTATATGAATATCTGATAAAGCAGCCTTCTTTATGACATATAATATATGGCAACATTAATCATTCAGAAAAATCATTCAGAAAAAAAGACAAGCAGAACTTTGTTAACCCATAAAATTCTCTTCAAGGAAGGCTACAAACATCTTAAAAATATGTTTTGATAAAAACATACAGAAAGGAAATTTCTGGTATTTTTTTACCTCTAAAACTTATAATTTAGTTGTTACACAACTGAAATATCTAATTCCTGATATGTAAATTCTTGTATGTAAAATCCAAATAAATTATGTCAAAATTAACTCCAGTTATATATTCTAGTTTTGATCATTCAAACTTGGAGGTTTCTGACATAATGCATTCCTAGAATAGCTCAGTAGTGACTGGAGCCAGGCATAAACACACATCTACTTAAAACCAGTCATTTTTAAATAATCAAATGCATTTTAATGTTCTACTTTTTAAAACAACAAAATGAAGACATTTTGTTATCATCCCAAGGTCAGACATTAAATTTTATATAATTAATAATAATGAAAGGTTTTCTTCAAGAAAAACTCACTAGATATTCAAATCCTTTCTTAAATGCTGATTACTTGCCCTTGGTGAGTGTGTTGTTCATACATGAATCAAAATTCTCCACCAGACATTTATACTACTGGGTCTTAATTACAGAACACAAATTCCACTGAGAAGAGATCTCTGGGTGCTAAAAGCTAATCAGATAATCTCAGAAAGTCCCTCTGACTGCCATTTAACATTTAATCATGTGTTAACCATAAATTAAGCATTCAGTCTCTGGCAGCCTTAGAATGGTTTGGAGGTGCAGGCTTGGTATTTACAATTTTGACCTGCCACCAGGCAGTCCAGCCCACTTACAGAAAATGAAAGCCTAAGCGGTTGATTCTTAAATGTTGGCTAGTGCAAATTTAAATTAGTCTTTCAGATACTGATGGATTGTAAGTTTCTCTATATTTTCATTTTGCATCTTTCAATGATTCTACCTTTCTTCCTAATCTATTAAAAATCAAAACTACCCTACTCATGTTCCATGCTTGTTGTGTCCTGAACTAGGCTAAAACACTCTTCCTGTCAAGAAGCAACAGTTAGAATTGGACATGGAACAACAGACTGCTCTAAATTGGGAAAGGAGTATGTCAAAGCTGTATGTTGTCACTCTGTTTGTTTAACTTATATGCAGAGTACATCATGCGAAATGTTGGGCTGGATGAAGCACAAACTGGAATCAAGATTGCCAGGAGAAATATCAATAACTTCAGATATGTAGATGACACCACCCTTATGGCAGAAAGTGAAGAGCAATTAAAGAGTCTCTTGATGACGAGAGTGAAAAAGTTGGCTTTAAGCTCAACATTCAAAAAACAAAGATTATGGCATCCAGTCCCACCGTTTCATGGCAAATAGCTGGGGAAACAATGGAAACAGTGACAGACTTTATTTTCTTGGGCTCCAAAATCACTGTGGAAGTTGACTGCACCCATGAAACTAAAAGACTCTTGCTCCTTGGAAGAAAAGCTATGACCAATCTAGACAGCATATTAAAAAGCAGAGACATTACTTTGCCAACAAAGGTTCATCTAGTCAAGGCTATGGTTTTTCCAGTAGTCATATATGGATGTGAGAGCTGGACAATAAAAAAGGTTGAGCATAGAAGAATTGATGCCTTTGAATTGTGATGCTGGAGAAGACTCTTGGGAGTCCGTTGGATAGCAAGATCAAACCAGTCAATCCTAAAAGCAATCAACATTGTATATTCATTGGAAGGACTGATGCTGAAGCTCCAATTCTTTGGCCACCTAATGGGAAGAGCCAACTTATGGAAAAGACCCTGATGCTGGGAAAGATTGAAGGCAGGAGGAGAAAGGGAAAACAGAGGATGAAATGGTTGGATAACAACACTGACTCAATGGTCATGAGTTTGAGCAAATTCTAGGAGATAGTGAAGGACAGGGAAGCCTGACATGCTGCAGTCCATAGGTTTGCAAAGAGTCGGACACAACTGAGCAACTGAGCAACAACAATGCTGTATGACAAGGGGTTTCATAGTGAGTTGAACTCTTAGTTCCCATGTATCATGGCAGCCTAGTTGGTTCTCTTAGAAAATCGCTCAGGAAATATTCAATTTTCCCCTTACCCTGAGACAATCTCACATTTAAGAATATTGTGGTAACCTAATTTTTATGATACCTGTATATTCCAAAAAATTCCCTTATTTATTGATGAATGAATTTTATCTTTTAAATTGCAATCTGTGGGTACTTTTTGTTTTATTAGAGTAACAGCTGGTTGGGGTAACAGAATAAGCTGAAGGATGTTAAGGGCTTCCCTAGTGGCTTAGTCACTAAAGAACCTGCCTGCAATGCAGGAGACACAGGTTTGATCCTTGGGTTAGGGAGATCACCTGGAGAAGGGAATGGCAACCCACTCTAGAAAATCCCATGGACAGAGGAGCCGGCATCTCTAAAATCAACAAAGTTACTTTTTTAGAGACACAGAGCTCAGTACTTAGGCACTGACTACTTATCATTCCAATATATCAATACATGCCTCCTCTTTCTCATCCTCACACTACCTGAGTGATCATCTATCTCATTCCAGGGAAATTATTTTTGTTTTTTGTTTGTTTGTTTGTTTAAATATCACTTTTCTTAACCTTCCCATGTGGGCCTGGAAACTTACTGTCTCTTGCATGAATTACAGCCACAGTGTTCATAAGGCCAAGGTCTCCCATCTCTAACTTAGCTATTTACAGCATGGCCAGGTTATTCTTTAAACAGTTTCTTCATAATGCCATTCTCATAGTCAAAAGGTTAAAGTCTTATTGACTATTACACATTACGCACAGCTTATACATAGGAAATACACTCAGATGTAACTAGGTACCATCTTCAGTTATTCCTACCTTCCCCCAACCAGCCCAGTTGCTGTTCTTAACTGTTACCCTCCTTGACATTATGCACATCTCTGAGCCTTAGAACAAAACAGATTATTTCTCACCCCTCTTCCTACCTCAGCAGGAAATGACTCAGGCATGACTCAGGTCAAAGTTCTCCCCTTACAAACTTACTTACATTGACCACAATTATTTGCTTTCCCTCTGCCTGTTTATTGAGACCCTGTGGACTATAGTCCCTCCAGGTTCCTCTGTCTGTGGGATTCTCCAGGCAAGAATACTGTAGTGGGTTGCTGTGCCCTCCTCCAGGGGTCTTCCCAACCCAAGGATCAAACCCACATCTTGTGCAGCTCCTGCATTGCAGGCAGATTCTTTACCTCTGAGCCCCGAAGGAAGCACATCATCTTACAGGCCCATCCAATTCTATCCTACTCTTAGAAAGCCTTTCGTTGTTCCAATCTCCTAACTCTCCTTCATCAGCCAAGCTTCTTAAGACAGGTGTCTACACACCTGTATCCACTTGCTTATTGGATATTTGTTGCTAAACACTGGGATCTGGTTTCTGAAGAAATATTCCACTCAAACTCTTCTAAACACTGTCTTGCAAAAGGTCACCAATTTTGGTAACCAGATTTGTACGATGCCCACCCCCAATGGGCTTCCTGCATAGCTCCGTTGGTAAAGAATCTGCCAGCAATGCTGGAGACCTGGGTTCATTTCCTGGGTTGGGAAGATCCCCTGGAGAAGGAAATGGCAACCCATTCCAATATTCTTGCCTGGAGAATCCCATGGACAGAGGAACCTGGAAGGCTACAGTCCACAGGGTCGCAAAAGTTGGACACGACTTAGCGCTGTCTTTCTTTCTTTCCACCCGCAATGATCCCCACCTTCTGGTATTGGTGCCCTGTGGGATCCCCTCCCGCCCAGGGTGACATTGTGCTACCCAATAGGATACTGTGAAGGTAAAAGGATGTCACTTCCCTCACTAGGTTTCAAAAGACTGTGTTTTCTCTCTTGCTAGCAAACTCTCTATATTGCTGCTGAGAGCATAACAGGCAGGAAGGCCAGGGGTCTCCAAACCGAGGAAATAGCCTGCAAGTGTCAGACGATTTTCTCTCTCATAAGCGGCGGGAGGAAACAAACTAGGGATATTTTTTCCTTCTCTATACAAATTTAAAAGGAGGTTTCCCTTAAAATACTGTGTTGCCATAATGACACCTGGTTTCACCTGAAGTTAACCAATGCCTTTTTCTCATGGAAATGTTTGTCTTAAGCTATGCTAATGTACTATGCATTTACCCCCAAACTCTGTCTTCAAGTCGTTCCAGTTCCCTCAGAACCTATTTGACAAACCAGTATGTTATACTCAGATATTGTTTCTTTAATCTATGTAAATGAAACTATTTGTATGGTCTGCCCTTCTTCAAGATTCAAGTTAATCATTTTATGGCCCAGGATAAACCATTTGGTGCCAAGATTATCCCAAAATGCATCTTATGGGTGAGGGGCCTGGTGCCATTCTGAATTTTAAGACATTCCTTTCTTTCATTAACAGACTGCTAGTGACTATATATCATCCAGCTGAAGACTAGCAGAGGGGTACTCTTCTGCCCACTTCTGATGCCTATGTCAGAAGCTTTCTCTATCTCCTTATACTTTAATAAAACTTTATTACACAAAAACTCTGAGCGATCAAGCCTCGTCTCTGGCCCTGGATTGAATTCTTCTCCTCTGGGGGCCAAGAATCCCGGTGTCTTTGCATGATTCAACAACAACCTTTCACCGCTATGGCCCCCATGGTTTGAAGAAACAAGCTGCAATGTTAAAGAGGCCCATGTGGCAAGGAACTGACAGCAGCTTCTGGCTAACAGTCAGAAAAGAAGTGAGGTCCTCATTCCAATAACCCATGAAGAACTAAATCCTGCCAACAACCATGTGAGTTTGGAAGTGAATTCTTCCCCGGTTGAACTTTCATATGAAACTCAGTCCTGGTCGACACCTTGACAGAAACCTTGTTAGCCACTACAAAGAAAATCCAGAAAAGCCAAGCTCATATTCCTGAGCCATAAAAACTGTGAGAAGATATTTGGGCTACTTTAAGTTGATTTTTCACTGTCATTCTGTTTGGTTCTCTTTCTTCATCTCCAAACACCTTGAATTTCTTCCACTAGATTCCCTTTTGTAGACACAATAAATTGAGACAATGCTTAATTAAGAGCTTGTTTTCTGCTCTCTTCTCCTCTTACTCTGTGTCTTCTCTAGTTAGGATCTCACACCCCTATTGTTTGCACCAACAGTTTCATTCTGAATCCAAAACTCATGTATCTAATTGCTTACTAGAATCTCTGCTTCAAACAGAGCATGTGCAAAATGAAATGCATTGTTATCCCGTGACAATTTCTCTTCTTTAAGAACCATAACCGACTAGTCATCAAAGGCTGGATAATTCTGTCTCTTGTATCCAGGCTTTGTCCAGTGTTCTTATCATCTCTGTCCTAGTCACAGCCCACATTACCTCCTGCTTTAATTACTTCATTACCTCCTGACCAAATTCCTGCTTCCATAATTATCCTCTAAATGTCATTCTTAGGAGAGTGAATTATCTCAAAGACAAACCTGATTATGTTACAACACTGTCTAAAATTCTTCAATGACTCTGAGCACTTACAGGTTAAAAAAAAAATACTATTAACTTTCTTAAAAGAAAGACCACCCCCCCAGCCCTTGTATATTCTCCAGTTTTGTCTCTTCAAATTATTTTCCTTCTTCTACTCCTGGCCCCTGCCCTTGACACTATCCAGTTATTTATGATTGCCTGAACACAGTTTATTTCAGGACAAACAATCCTCTCTGCTATAAGTTCCATTCCCCCCAAACCCAAAAAGCTCCTTGACTATCCACCTTTGCTATCATTTCTATTCAGTTTAGTTCAAGTAAGTAAATACATGTGGATCAATTTCCTTAGGCCAGGCATGGAAATTTCTTCTGAAGAAACTAATGATCTAATAAAGCATGGTAAAAAAATATTCCATGGCAGCACCATGTCCAGAATTCTGTGAGAAGGGCCACTGGCCCATTTAAAGGATTCAGGGAAGATGTTCTGGAAATGGCCTGTCAAAAGTAAGACATGAATGAGTGAGATGACTAACATACTTCAAGAAGTTTACTTTTAAATTTTTTCTTCTTACACATCTCTCTCTTCTATCTTCCAAAAACTAGTTGAATGTTTATTATATTGGCGAAGGCACTGGCACCCCACTCCAGTACTCTTGCCTGGAAAATCCCATGGATGGAGGAGCCTGGTGGGCTGTAGTCCATGGGGTCGCACAGAGTCGGACACGACTGAAGCAACTTAGCAGCAGCAGCAGCTCATTATATACTATATCCTCTTCCTTCAACACACTTCTATTGCTGCATTTTGTACTGCCAAGTGGTTATCTTTCCTATGAATCATTATATTCTTTATTTGATGGTGAGCTTTTGAAAACTGGGACTAAATCTCTGTCATTTCTTTAGCTCCAGTGATCAGCATGATTTTGGTCATTTTATAGATGCCCAAATTCTTCTCTTACTTAAAGTCAGGTTTATTGAAGTATAATTTATATATAGTAAAATGAAATTTATATACAGTAAAATGCATGCAAATTAACTGTACAATTCAATGAGTTTAATAGTTGCTTCTTGATTAAATTAATTTTGTAAGCCTTTGTCATCTGTGATTTTATAGATAATATTCTATGCATCAAAGAATAAGCCCCAATTACTTCTTATATCATTGTTTGTATATTGTATAGTTTGAATAAATAGTTTTTAAATAAATTAATAAGCCCACAAAAATGTTTCCATGCTATCACTTCATTGTTAGCAAAGAAGAGAAATAATAAAACTTTCATATCTGAAGTAAAAATTACAGCTTTGTCACAGTATACCATAAGCATCTTAAATACTCAAAAACAGTTTTCCTTGTTTCAGAATAAAGTTAATCAAAAATATTTAAAAGTTACACTTCCTGGTATTTTATTTTCATGTAGTAATCCATAAGCTGGTTCAGAATCAAAATATCACTTACCTTCTGCTAATCACAATTTTAAAAATTATTCACAAGTAGACAATTACCTGTGCCAAAAATCACCTACAAAAATTTGGGCTGGGTTTTTGCCAATCAATCTGCCAATTAATTACCACACAAGGACTGGTTGGCCCTGGATCAAGGAAAGCCTCGGTGATATGCAAGACCACTACTATCAGAGAGAAGACAGGAAATGAAATGACAAGACTCTTAGATCAAAGAAAGCTGGTGGGAGAAGAAAAGCTACTTCTTTAATGTTTCTTAGATTCTTGAAAATTTCTGAAGAGTCTAGTCCCACCTGAATAATCAGAATTGGCACACAGACTCATCCTGCAGATGGATCAGGCTAACATCATCTGAAAGGGAAGCAGAGACCGTAGCTGCCACACAGGTGTTTGGTACTGGGTTTGCCCTCAAACAGAAGGCAGTCTTGGGTAATGGTAGCAGAAGGAAAAAAATGAACCAGTGACATAAATCATAATTTTTCAAAGTGATATGTGTGTCAATTTCCATTCAAGATAAACGAACACTGGAAACCGTTTTACCCTGGGGTTGATCATTATTTGATTTTGCAATTCAGTTTTGTTATAGTGAAAGTTTTGAGAAAAAATGGTATGACACTTGATTTTATGTAGTGTGTATTTGGGGGAAAAAAGACCAAAGTGGTTCATTTTGTCTGTTTCTCTTGCTATATCATTAAGTTCTCTCAGTCTTGGAGAGAAGTACTATTGATTTGCATTGTTCGTGTTTAAGACCCATCATTACCAGAGCCTTGACATCTAAGCATTCCCATGATAGTTTGAAAATGCATTTCATTTTAATATAGTCATTGGAAATCAGAAATAATTCAACAACTAAATCCAATGTAGCTCAGGATAAGAACTAGAAAGGATATTTAAATGGGTTCCCAGGTGGCTAAGCAGTAAAGAATCTGCCCACAGGAGACACAGGAGACTCAGAGATGTGGGTTTGATTCCTGCGTCAGGAAGATCCCCTGGAGTAGGAAATGGCAACCCACTCCAGTATTCTTGACTAGAAAATTCCATGGACTGAGAAGCCTGGCAGGCTACAGTCCATGGGGTTGCAAAGAGTCAACAATAACTGAGCATGCACACACACTCAGGATTGTTTCTTTCACACAGCTCAAGTGAACAAGAGCCAAAATAAAGCCACCTGTTACTAGGAGTTCGGGATTAACAGGTACACAATACTAGGTATAAAATAGATAAACAACAAAGATCTATAGTACCAGGAACTATATTCAACATATTGTAATAAGCTATTATGGGAGAGAATTTGAAAAAGAATATATATATATTAATATGTTCACTTCAGTTCAGCCGCTGAGTCATGCCTGACTCTTTGCGACCCCATGAATCGCAGCACGCCAGGCCTCCCTGTCCATCACCAACTCCCGGAGTTCACTCAAACTCACGTCCATCGAGTCAGTGATGCCATTCAGCCATCTCATCCTCTGTCGTCCCCTTCTCCTCCTGCCCCCAATCCTTCCCAGCATCAGGGTCTTTTCCAATGAGTCAACTCTTCGCATAGGGTGGCCAAAGTATTGGAGTTTCAGCTTCAGCATCAGTCCTTCCAATGAATACCCAGGACTGATCTCCTTCAGAATGGACTGGTTGGACCTCCTTGCAGTCCAGGGAACTCTCAAGAGTCTTCTCCAACACCACAGTTCAAAAGCATCAATTCTTCGGCACTCAGCTTTATTCACAGTCCAACTCTCACATCCATACATGACCACTGGAAAAACCACAGTATGTATAACGAAATCACTTTGCTGTACACCTGAAATGAATACAGCATTATAAATCAATTACACATCAACAATAACAACAACAAAAATAATAGCTAAAAAAAACAAAATGCGGGCAAGTCAGTCCATAGATAGGCAAGAGAGAGGATCAAAGAAATCAAATCCCACACACAACTAAAATGCTCTTTATATCATGTTGCAGAACAATGAAGGAAACCACAGATTCAAGTATCTCAGCTCAGGCCAAAGCAAGCACCAGGATTAAGGCACTGGTAATAAACCCAGTGGAAGTTCATTCCAAGAATCTTTATTTATTTCTGTGATGAAAGCAACTGTCTTCAATCACAAATGTAAGTGGAAAACCACAGCTAGCGTGAGATCAAGCCAGTGACTACGGCGACAATCGAAACAGAAGCAGGAACTGACAAACTGGAGCAGAAAACACTAATTCTATTGGTCAGGGAAGAAACGGTGGTATAGAAGCAGAAAAACACTCAGCCCAAGGTGATACCTGGGCTTCCCAAAGTGTCTGCCTGCTAATGCAGAAGACATGAGACATGGGTTAGATTCCCTTTGTCTGGAAGATTCCCTGGAGGAGGGCATGGCAACGTACTCCAGTATTTTTGCCTGGAGAATCCCATGGACAGAGGAGTCTGGCAGGCTACAGGCCACGGGGTTGCAAAGAGTCAGACATGACTGAAGAAACTTAGCATGCACAAAGTAACACAACACAACTTTGTTATGCAAAGTAACAGTTCAGTTCAGTTGCTCAGTCGTGTCCGACTCTTTGCGACTCCATAAATTGCAGCACGCCAGGCCTCCCTGTCCATCACCAACTTCCGGAGTTTACCCAGACTCACGTCCATCGAGTCAGTGATGCCACCCAGCCATCTCATCCTCTGTTGTCCCCTTCTCCTCCTGCCCCCAATCCCTCCCAGCATCAGAGTCTTTTCCAATGAGTCAACTCTTTGCATGAGGTGGCCAAAATACTGGAGTTTCAGCTTTAGCAAAGTAACACAAAACACACACACAAAAGCTGAGAGAAGACCTTTCAGCGTTCTGCCCAGAGATCACACCACCTACCTGAACCATGCTTTCCCAATAAAAGAGACTCCTTTTTTTTTTTTTTATTTTAGAAAAAGTTGAAAGTCAGATTTCAATGAGAATTTCTTCATGACTAAGGACAACTGCCCTCCTCTGTCATAAATAGAAATGTGCATTTAGGTGAAATGGGACTGAGAATTTATTTGATGGCAGTTTTAAGCACTATTTCTTGAAATTGTTACTGTCTTCTGATGTAGTTTGAGGAAGATATATTGAAGCTATAAGCTCTGACACTTGGGTGATTAGCAGCCATTACAGGCTGTTTGGGAGCATTCATAAGGGATCTTATTTCACCAAAAAACAATCTGCAAAGAAAATCACTAATAAGGATGATCTATGACTGAGTACATTGTCATCTGACAAAAAATAGCCTCGTACTGACATTTCCACTTAATGATTTATTTAAAAAGTTTCAAGATCCTTTAAAATCTGTATCTCTTTTATATTTTAAAACACCAGATACCATTGGAGCAAACAGACTCCATAAAAATATCTGACTTTGAAATTGAATAATTTTATTTGGAATTTTCACTCTGCAGCAAAAGAAAGTCAGTAAAATTTAGTAATACATGAGCAAATCTCACCCGTGTATCTTTCTCATATAGTCACATATACTGCTATTGAAAATAACATTATTCCAATGCCGTAAAATAAATGGAGGGATCAGGGTGTGAATTTTTTTTAATAATTTAATTTTAAAATATTTTATTTAAAAATAAAAATGAAAGTATTAGTTTCTTTATTTCTAAAATTGCATTATAGGTAACATTAAGCTATTTTCCAAAGGAGGCTATTTCTCCCCATTCTCTCTCATCTTTTCCTTCTTACCTATAATATATCTATAAAGCACAGATATCTACAGAGTCTACCAAACACCATCAGCATCTCACCCTTAGATTTTCTGTCTGAGGGTTCTCTGCTGTCTTTTAAGAGACAATAGCTACACTTGTGATTCTAAATGCTTTTCTCCTAGAATAGAAAACCTCAAAACCACATAGCAGATTGAAAGTGTCAAGGAATTAACACTCCTATCAGAAACCTTCAACTAAAGACTCTTGGGAGCTGGCATGTAACTACCTCAGCTCCTTGTCCATGGGTGGACTAATTTTGAGGCACAGGTTTTGAAGTTTTCCAAAGGCTGCCTGTGGGATTAAGCTCCAAATGCCTACTGTGTTAGTTGGCTGAATAATGCATCTTTTATTTTATCCATTTTTTTACTGGTATAACATGTACTTTCTGAGTAGGATCAGAGCACTCAGTGCTGGTCTCAGGGTCTGCTTCTGGGAAAATCCAAACTAAGACAATCAGTTTGAGGGAAATAATAATTATAAGAAATGTGTGTGGGGGCTACTGCTTTTGATTATATTGTTGTTCAGTCGCTAAGTCGTAAACTGCAGAACCATGCAGCTTGCAACTCCATGAACTGCACTACACCAGACTTCCCTGTCCTTCACTATCTCTGAAGTTTGCTCAAATTAATGTCCATTGAGTCAGTGATGCCATCCAACCGTCTCATCCTCTGTTGCCCCCTTCTCCTTTTGCCTTCAACCTTTCCCAGCATCAGGGTGTCTTCCAATGAATGGGCTCTTCGCATCAGGTGGCCAAAGTATTGGAGCTTCAGCATCAGTATCAATCCTTCCAATGAATATTCAGAGTTGATTTCCCAGGATTCTCATAGGATTGACTGGTTTGATCTCCTTGAAATCCAAGGGATTCTCAAGAGTCTTCTCCAACACCACAGTCTGAAAGCATCATTTCTTTGATGCTCAGCCTCCTTTATGTTCCAACTCTCAAATCCCTACATGACTACTGGAAAAACCATAGCTTTCACTATACAGACATTTGTCGGCAAAGTAATGGCTCTGCTTTTAAATACACTATCTAGGTTTGTCATAGCTTTCCTTCTAAGGAACAAGCATTTTTTAAATTTTGGAGCCCAAGAGAATAAAATCTGTCACTACTTCTATTTGCCATGAACTGATGATACAGATGCCATGATCTCAGTTTTTTTGAATACTTAGTTTCAAGCCAGCTTCTTTGCTCTCCTCTTTCAGCTTCATCAAGAGGCTCTTTAGTTCCTCTTCACTTTCTGCGATCAGAGTGGTATTGCCTGCACACTAAACACTAAAATATGTAAGAACCAAGAAACAAGTTATTACTCCCATTGTCTTACCTGCAGAATTTGTTTCTTGCACCCAAAGCTCAGAGATTTGGGTTCCTGGAAATATTCTTTCTGCTGGAATCACAAAGAAGGGTTCCATTTAACATCAGTTCAGTTCAGTTCAGTCGCTCAGTTGTGTCCGACTCTTTGCAACCCCATGGACTGCAGCATGCCAGGATTCCCTGTCCATCACCAACTCCCTGAGCTTGCTCAAACTCATGTCTATCGAATCAGTGATGCCATCCAACCATCTCATCCTCTGCCATCCCCTTCTCCTCCTGCTTCCAATCTTTCCCAGCATCATGGTCTTTTCCAGTGAGTCAGTTCTTTGCATCAGCTGGCCAAAGTAGCAGAGCTTCAAGGAAGCTTCTAATTATTTGGGTCACTCTGGGCTCCATTAGCTGGTAGTAGACTGACAGGCAAAGAACGGAATTATTATACTGGTGGGGATAATCTACATGGGTTATCATAACAAGCTAGGCCTGCTGCTACACAATGGAAACAAGGAGGAGTATGACCAAAATATAAGTGCTTTTAAAACATTTTGCTGTTTCATTCCCAGTGATTACAGTAAAAGTAACTGTAGCAACCAAAGCCAGACAAGGATTAACAAAAAGACCTTCGAGAATACAAATTGGGGTTTATTCCTCCAAGCCAGTTACTCTGACCCACTGAAGTGCTGGCCTGGGGTAAGAAAACCTTCGATGGCACTTGAAGAGGAAGGTAATAATACCAATTACATATTCAGGATCAGACGCAACGTTCTGACAACTTCATTTGTTAACTCTGAATATTTTGAGTGGTCAGGAAATTATATTCTTCTTGAAGGACTGGATTACACTTCAGGATGTGGACTTGAAGGACTGGACTTCAATGGTGGAAACAAGGAGGTCATCCTGATTGTAAACAAGATTCAGATACTGTTAGAGGGTGAGCAGAACTAAGTGGCTCAGGAAACAGACTGTACCAGACTCACGACTTCAACTTGAACACTGGCCTTGCATTCTGGCTAGGGCCATCCTAAAAGAGCTCTGGGGGAAAACAGAGGGAATTGTTAATAGTTTCAGAAAGAATGAAGTGGCTGGGTCAAAGCAGAAATGATGCTCAGATGTGGATGTGTCTGGTGGTGAAAGTAGAGTCTGATGCTGTAAAGAACAATATTGCATAGAAACCAGGAATGTTAGGTTTATGAACCAAGGTAAACTGGATGTGGTCACACAGGAAATGGCAAGAGTGAACATCTACATCTTAGGAATCAGTGAACTAAAATGGATAGGAATGGACAAATTTAATTCAGATGAACATTATCTCTACTACTGTGGGCAAGAATCCCTTATAAATGGAGTAGGTCTCATAGTCAACAAAAGATTCTGAAATGCAGTCCTTGGGTGCAATCTCAAAAATGACAGAATGATCTCAGTTTATCTCCAAGGCAAGTAATTCAACATCACAGTAATCCAAGTATATGCCCCAAGCACTGATACCAAAGAAGCTGAAATTTATTAGTTCTATGAAGACCTACAAGACCTTCTATAACTAACACCAAAAAAAGATGTCCTTTTTATCATAGGGGATTGGAATGCACTCATTTCACATGCTAATAAGGTTATGCTCAAAATTCTTTAAGCTAGGTTTCAGCAGTATGTGAACTGAGAACTTCCAGATGTACAAGGTGGGCTTGCAAAAGGCAGAGGAACCAGAGATCAAATTGCCAACATTTGTTGGATCACAGAGAAAGCAAGGGAATTCCAAAACATCTGCTTCATTGACTATGTGAAAGTCTTTGACTATGTGTAACACAAAATAATGTGGAAAATTCTTAAAGAGATGGGAATATCAGACCACCTTACCTGTCTCCTGAGAAACCTGTATGTGGGTTAAGAAGCAACAGTTCGAACCTTACATGGAACAACTGACTGGTTCAAAATTGGGAAAGAAGTATGACAAGGCTATGTACTGTCACCCTGTTTATTTAACTTATATGTTGAGTACGTCATGCAAAATGCTGAGCTAGATGACTCACAAGTTGGAATCAAGATGATCGAGAAAAATACCAGTAACCTCAGATATGCAGATGATACCATTCTAAAGGCAGAGAGTGAAGAGGAACTAAAGAACCTCTTGATGAGGGTGAAAGAAGAGAGTGAAAGAGCCGGCTTAAAACTCAACATTCAAAAAACTCAGATCATGGCATCCAGTCCCATGAATTCATTGCAAATAGAAGGGGAAAAGTGGAAGCAGTGAGGTTTTATTTTCTTTGGTTCCAAAATCACTGCAGACGGTGACTGCAGCCACAAAATTAAAAGACATTTGCTCCTGGGAAGGAAAGCTATGACAAACCTGTGTGCTGTGCTTAGTCGCTCAGTAGTGTCTGACTCTTTGCAACCCCATGGACTGCAGCCCACCAGGCTCCTCTGTCCATGGGAACTCTCCAGGCAAGAATACTGGAGTGGGTTGCCATGCCCTCCTCCAGGGGATCTTCCCAACCCAGAGATCAAACACAGGTTTCCTGCATTGCAGAAGGATTTTTTAATGTCTGAGCCACCAGGGACAGCATATTAAAAAGCAGAGACATCACTTTGTTGATAAAGGTCCATATAGTCAAAGCTATCATTTTTCTGGTAGTCATGTAGGGATGTGAGAGTTGGACCATAGAGAAAGATGAGCACCAAAGAATTAATGCTTTGGAATTGTGGGGCTGGAGAAGACTCTTGAGAGTCCCTTGGACTCGAGGAGATCAAACCAGTATATCCTAAAGGAAATCAACCCTGAGTATTCATTGGGAGGAACTGATGCTGAAGCTCCAATACTTAGGCTACCTGATTCGAACAGCCATGTCAGTGGAAAAGACTCTGATGCTGGAAAAGATTGAGTGAAGGAATAGAAGGGGGCAACAGAGGATAAGACAGATATCATCACCGACTCAATGGACATGAATTTGAAAAAACTCGAGGAGACACTGAAGGACAGGGAAGCCCGGCGTGCTGCAGTCCATGGGGTCACAAAGTGTCAGACATGACTTAGCGATTGAACAAGAAGAAGAATGGCTCACTCTATTTCCACAGTTTTGGAGTCAGATAGATCTGGCGTCTGCCACAATTATAAACCAAAGGCCATGCCACAGAGGTGGATCCTTGTCTCAGTGGCTGGTAGACACACACTTGTCTCTTACTCAGAACATGGCAATATGCACTTACCTATGTATATGTGTAGATCAATGTAACATTTTATTTGTTTGTTTTTACTCTGGGTTTCAGTTCCCAAAAGTTTAACAGCCATTCATCTGTTATACACCAGGTCTCAAACAGGAGAGAAGGATCAGAACCACGAGAACCATTTCAAGTTCTACTTCCTTCCATATATCTCTTGTATCCTACTTTACTCATCCATTAAAATTCTTGCTATAGCACTTGGTAATTTCAGATTGTGATAACGCAGGCTGAAGTACTTCTGTTTAGATGTATAAAGGAAAATAACTGTGCTAAAAGAAAGACACTACTGATGATCCTATGTACAGGGCAGCAAAGAGAACATAGACAGAAAGAACAGACTTTTGTACACAGTGGGAGAAGGAGAGGATGGGATATTTTAATTGAATAGCATTGAAGCATATACATTACCACATATAAAACAGCCAGGGGGAGTTTGATGTATGATGCAGGGAATCCAAAGCTGGTCCTCTGTGCCAACCTGGCGGAATGGGATGGGGAGGGAAGAGGGAGAGGGGTTTAGGAGGGAGGAGCCATAAGTATGCCTATGGCCAATTCATGTTGATGTAGGGCAGAAGTCATCACATTTACAATATTGTAAAGTAATTATCCTCCAATTAAACAAATATGTTTTCTAAATTGTGCTAGAGCTTATTTTACTTTTTTTTTTCAAAATTTTCCTTAAGGTTGTTTGCATATTGCTTCTATAATAGACATAAGAACAAAAAATTAAAGGGTGATAAAAGGTCTGTCTAGTAAGGCTATGGTTTTTCCAGGGGTCATGTATGGATGTGAGAGTTGGATTATAAAGAAAGCTGAGTGCAAAAGAATTGATGCTTTTGAACTGTGGTGTTGGAGAAGACTCTTGAGAGTCCCTTGGACTGCAAGGAGATCTAACCAGTCAATCTTAAAGGAGATCAGTCCTGGGTGTTCATTGGAAGGACTGATGTTGAAGCTGAAACTCCAATACTTTGGCCACCTGATGCGAAGAGCTGACTCATTTGAAAAGACCTGGTTGCTCGGAAAGATTGAGGGTGGGAGGAGAAGAGGACAACAGAGGATGAGATGGTTAGATGGCATCACTGACTCAATGGACATGGGTTTGGGTGGACTCTGGGAGTTGGTGATGGACAGGGAGGCCTGGTGTGCTGCAGTTCATAGAGTCACAAAGAGTCGGACACGACTGAGCGACTGGACTTAACTGAACTGAACTGAAACAGTGCTGAAAGAGAATACATAAAGACAGTACGGTCTACAGGTTATAAATCAGAAGTTGGGGCTGCTTTAAGTAATTGAACCTATGACCCCAAAGCATAACTTCCAATGGGGATAGGTTCAGGGAGAATTGAGCCAGGAGAGGCAATGCTCTGTCAATGGTGCCTCTTATGCCCCAGATTCTTATGATTTCTGCTCCACAACTTCCTCCCTGGAATCCCCCTTTCTACAAATGGGAATGGTTCAGGTGCCTCACAGAAACCAGAGAGGTGAGTCGATGGTTGGAGTTCTCTATCTAGCACTACCAGTGGGACCAATGAGGTTAAATACAGCAGGAAAACAAATGTGTCCAAACAATCAAGTGGTGTGTGTGTGTTTAGTCACTAAGTCATGTCTGACTCTTTTGCAATTACATGGATTGTAGCCTGCAAGGCTCTTCTGTCCATGGGATTCTCCAGGCAAGAATACTGGAGTGGGTTGCCATTTCCTTCTCCAGGAGATATTCCCAACCCATGGATTGAACCCACGTCTTCTGCACTGGCAGGCAGATTCTTTACCACTGAGCCACTTGGGAAGCCCATCAAGTGGTATCTGGGTCCATTAAAGCATTAATCTTCTTTGTAAAGACTTTGTAGTCTGGAGAAAAGAGAACTGTGTCAGATAGCATGAGTATGTTTGACTCTGAAAAGGCAATTTGATCCTCTAGCTGTCCTCACTTGCTCTGCTAATTACAGAATTATAAAGAATATTTTAAAAGACAAAGGAGAGATTCTGAAGAAAATAATAGAAATGTAGTTTTATTACCACTATAGATCCATACTTTCTACAATAAAAAAAGGCCTAGATACCATTAGATTCAGGGTGATATATCTGATTGCCTTACACATTTATTCTTGAGTTTATTTTCATCCCTCTCAACCTCCCTTACTCTCTTCCTTCCTTCTCTTCTAGTTCTTCCCACTGAATGAAAACAGAAAAAGCATATTTACCACTGACTTAGGTAATCTACTTCTATTATGCTCTTCCTCCATTGGTAACATTTATTCTTAAAGCAAGGAGGAGAAGGACAGAGACAAAACAAAAGATTCAAAAGCAAACAAAAAACAGACCTCATTCTTGCCACTTCCTTTTTGGGAATGTTGGGGAGCAAAGCCTATTTCCTTTTCAAGGTCATTCCATGTTTGTTATCCTTGGCTTGCAGCATGATAGCCTCCTGCTCCCTGGTGCTTTTTTAAGTTTAAATTAGTTTCCAATAAAGATGCTCAAGCACCTTGCAGGAAGAAAGCATTGTTTTTAATACACTTGTAACTGATGCTTCTGGTCCTTGGGGAGTTTCAGAGGACCTCAAAGGCGATAGTTCTCTACCCGGGAGCAAAGAAGCCATTACAGCTTGTACTGGAAGATTTAATAGGTGTCATAATTTATCATGTAAACTGAAAAGTGTTTCTTAATTAAGTGCGTACGTTAATGAATTTTTTAATTTGATCCCTGTAAGTACCTTGCTATACTAATTGCAATATTCTACACATTAGTCATCCGCTGTTGCCCTTGGCTATTTTCTACCCTGAGAGGAAGAGAAAGAGAGCTTTTCAGTTAAAGTTCATTTAACTCTTTCCACCCAACAAATTAAATTTAGTCTTACTCACACAGAAGTGACAGCTGTGGTTCAATTTCACTGAACCTTCAGAGTTCTTATATGTAGGGGCCAGTTTAAGTTCTGTTATTTTTCAAATAACAGGAAGCTGGGGTCACTGCTCAGGAACCGAGGCCCTGCCCTTTCCCAGGGGGCACTCTCTTTGGTTCTCCCAAGTTTGAAGAGGTGATAAGAGCCTAGATGAATAGAGAGGCCATATTTTCTTCTGCTTTGCTGTGAGTCCTCTACAGTATAATTAAGGAAGGGCTAGAATTTGTACAGTACTTCCCAAACTCAGAAAAATTGAGGTGAAAAATAAAATTTGGGCATATATACTCAATTAGATATTTAAATGAAGCATTATTTGTAATAATAAGAAAAGTTCTTATGATATAATGTGAAGTCCAATAGCAAAATATAACATGGTACAATATTATTACAACTATGAAAAACAAACAAGAAATATTTACAGGGAAAGCTATTTGGCAAATAATATGTTTCATCATTAGAATGATTATCTTCTGGTGATATGGTTATGGCTAATTTATGTTCAAATTTGTCAATAAGTTAACAGAAAACCCCAAGTTACAGGTATTACTAAAGAAGGATTAAAACCAACAAACCTCCGGTAACTGACTTTTCTCTTTAAGTGAAACTACTGGGTTATTCAGGAGGAAATAACCATACTGTAAGACATTTTATTTGGTTTTCATGAATTTAGAGACACACTTTTTTATGTGACATCTATGATAGCTGATTTACAATGCTGGGCTGCATAAGACTATCAACACATTAACAACGTGAATAAAATTATCATTTAATTGACACAGGTATCAATGCCTTAGAGTTTATGCATCTATAGTTGACAAAGAACTCTTGCACTCCAGAGACCTCAGCTTGAATCCTTGCTCACATATGTTTAGTAATGGGATTTTTATAAAAGGTATTTAAATTGGAACTCTGCTAATATGTTAAATGAACAAAACTGCCAAATGAAATGCAGGATCCTGAATTAAATTTGAATTTCAGATAAACAACAAATAATTTTTAATGTAAGTATGTTGCATTATGTCCTAAATCTAGCAACCCTACAAATGAAGAAATTAGAATAAACTAGACATCTTTGTTTAATACCTACGTTACTAACCCAGAATTTTACTATTCAGGTGTTGTGACCCAGTTACCTAAAAATAAAAAATTCTTACTTCAAGTGATTGCCCATAAGGAGTGAGAAATCTAGGATTAGGAAATTACCCTTCTAGAGCGGTACCACTCATACTTCAATGTGTCTGAAAATCAATCACTTTAGGATCTTGGTTCAGTGTAAATTCCCATTTGTGAGGTAGCGCTGGGGGTTGAGGTTCTACATTTCTTCTAAGCTCCAGGGTGATGCTGATGCTGCTAGTCCTTGAACCAAATCTCAAGCAGCAAGAGAGTTTAGACGATTTCTGATGTTTCTGTAGGTTTCCTATTTGCTGGTTCTATGATTCTTTTTTTTACATGTATCCCATCATTTTAAAATTTCCTTTTCAGGCAAGTGACAAATTTTCTGTAATGTAATTCTTGCTCCGTGGATTGGAACTTGGATAATTAAGTATGGTTTCATAACGTCAGGCTTCTCAGGTGGTGCTACTGGTAAAGAATTTGCCTGTCAGTACGAGAGCCATAAGAGACACTGGTTTGATTCCTGGGTCGGGAAGATCCCCTGGAGGAGGACATGGCAACCCACTCCAGTATTCTTGCCTGGAGAATCCCCATGGACAGAGGAGCTTGGTGTGCTACAGTCCATGGGGTCGCAAAGAGTCAGACATGACTGAAGCGACTCAGCACACACACACATGTGCATCATAATGTCGATTTGCATCATTTTTCTTTTTTGACAAGAATGGTCAGTTGTTAACAATATTAAGTCCATCAGAAACTTCAGAAATATATACTACTGTCACTTAAGAGATTTGTTTCTTATCCATTTATTCATTTAATGAGTACTTATTGAATCTCTACTATGTCCTAGCACTGTTATCAACAAGAGAAACCTTTCACAGACATCTACAAGCTTATTTAAGTTGGGAACTGGTCTGTGTTTCTGATCTTGTAATCCCATTACTCTTTCCCATCATCTTGATGGTCATCCTTCTCCCTCCTCAGAGCCTTTATGTGGGAACTGGATCTTTTTATGGTTGGCTCCTTCTCATCACTGAAATCTCAGGTCATAATGTCAGTTCTTTATAGAGGGTTTCTCTGACTTTTCTATCAAAAGTTGATCCCATACCCCTCATTACTTGTTTCTTGATATTAACATGTTTTATGATCTGAAATTCTATTAACTTATTTCTGCAGTGTGTGTCTATTAATCCATGTACGCTTGTGTGTATCATTTCCTGTATCTCACCCTGCTAGCATGTGACACAAGCAGCGACCTTGTGCGCTCTGTACCTGTGATACCTCACAAATACTTGTAGATTCGATGAGTTCCTTTTCTTTAACGTAAGCCCAAACCAACTGAAATTTACATATATGTAAACAGAAATAAAATCTTCAATAACAAAAAGGCAACTTTTGTGAGAGTTTTGTTGCCTTACACAAATCAATCTGGAACAATCAGTAAGCATCTAATTCATTGCCTCACATTAGGAATTTGAATACATATTATTATTAGGACCACATACAAATATAATTTATATTACATTGGCCTTCCATATTCCTAATGCCATTCTAATTATCTTCTGTGGTATTTTTCTAGATATTTCTAGACAGTGAGAAAATTTCAATGTAAGCTAACATAGAGGTAAAAACGTTTTTATTTATACCAAAACAGATGCACGATACTGGATGCTTGGGGCTGGTGCACTGGGACGACCCAGAGGGATGGTATGGGGAGGGAGGAGGGAGGAGGGTTCAGGATGGGGAACACATTTATACCTGTGGCAGATTCATTTCGATATTTGGCAAAACTAATACAATATTGTAAAGTTTAAAAATAAAATTTAAAAAAAAATGTGGGGAGTGAAGTAAGCCAAGAGTCCATTGGGATTTTAACCAGATAATGGTAAGACTTTAGAAGACTGAAAATGACACATAAAACTTTCAAGATTAGTCCCTGAGATGGGACTTCACCTTATTATAATAGAATTATAATGGGAAAATGCACAAAAAATAAAGTAAATGTGGCATCACAAAACAACTGGAATTAGATGTGGTAGAACAGAAGAATAGAGAGAGAAAGAGCAAGTAACAACAGAGAGCGATAAAGACAGTCGTCCAACATCATGGACAACTCTCATTTTTAAATGGCAAGAATGAAAAAGTATAAAAAGCAGTCTCAATAAGTGCAGAAAAGCAATGCATGGCCTACTTTTCATTTAGGAGTTTGCTCAACAGTTACGTATATGTTTTATATAATGTAAAAAGTCACCTTATGCTTTTTTATGTAATACTTTTGGACATTAATGAGTATTTCTGGAGTTAAGGCTATGGGTTTCATAATTAACGGACTAGACTAGAAGATTCCCTCATTATAATTTAGGCTGTGATATATGGCAGCTGGACTTCTAATTTACTCCCACTGTCACTTAATCAGAGTCTCAAATCCTGACCAGCAAGCTCCAGAAGCTATTGGCCTAATGATTGACCAGGCCACCAAGACTCACAAGTGAATTAGCCAGCATACTCTGGAAAGCTGAAACCTCCATTATCAGTGTCTTCCAACTGTGCTCGGAATACATTATTGATTCTTTTCACTGGAAGTTCTCCTGACAAGCTTATGTGTGCAATTAAGTGGATTACATGGAACGTGTTAAATAGCCTAAGAACTTCTTAGGCTGGAAAGTCTTTGAGCATCAGCACTGATTCACTCACTCAACTTGCCCATTCACAGTCAGAACATAGGAAATTAACAGCATCCCATACAACATCCTGTACTTTGTGGGAGAGAAGCATTTTGTGTGGGTGGCTAGCTCTTGCTCTGAGAAAAATTCAAACAGTTTTGCCTATAACTGTCTGCCATAATAGATGTCTGCCACAATAGTCTGAGGCTATTGTCTATTGTACTAGAATATATGAAAAAAAGCATGCACCAACTTAATCCTTTGTTTTCATTTTAAAAGTTTATATGATCCAGCTATTTGATATTCAGCATAGAGCCTCCTCAAAACTCTCTTTTCTTTCTGCTTTCTAAATACTTTCACCCATTTCTGTAGATAATCACACAATGGCACCCTACTCCAGCACTCTTGCCTGGAAAATCCCCTGGATGGAGGAGCCTGGTGGGCTGCAGTCCATGGGGTCGCTAAGAGTTGGACATGACTGAGTGACTTCACTTTCACTTTTCACTGTCATGCATTGGAGAAGGAAATGGCAATCCACTCCAGTGTTCTTGCCTTGAGAATCCCAGGGACGGGGGAGCCTGTTGGGCTGCCGTCTATGGGGTCGCACAGAGTCGGACACGACTGGAGCGATTTAGCAGCAGCAGCAGCAGCAGCATATATCAGTAGACCAAAGTAATTAGGCAATATCAACAGTAGAAATAAATGAGGAGAGCCTTAGTTGAGAGTTCTGATATGATACTGTTGAAAGTTTTGTTCTCAGACCCTCTTATCTGCACCAGAAAGCAACCAACTAATTGATCGATCACATTAAATTAAATTAAAATGAAATGAAAATAACAGCCTGACCTGTGTGGTTAATTAACCCCCTTACACACCACCCACACACACACATTAGTAACAATAGGTCTTAATTAAGACCTAATAAATATAGTCAAGTTCAAGGATTATGTGAAGAAAGCCTCACTGATAAACATATGTAGGTCTTTAACAGGATCCATATAAAATATAAGATCTTTCAGCACTTATAGGAACAATAAGAATGTTAAGGAAAATAGAACTTTGATGCATACCCTAAGCTGCTGTTGTTATTAAATGTAAATATAAGGCAGAAAAGAAGTCATTTAGAATATAATAAAGTAGCTATTAGTGCTATTCACTGCTACTCTTTTTACAAGTTTTGGTAAAAGAGTAAAAAACATAGTAACTGGCTGACTTTCCACTCCTTAGAAAAAAAAAAGAAGCCCTGAGAACAATCTTATAACTTCCTTTTAGTTTACATTTAGTTATAAGGGAACTAGCATGATGTGTGATGAAAAACCAGGAAGATATTAGAATGAGAAATAATAACAGTATTTTGTTGTTCTTTTTTAGTCTCGAAGTCATGTCTGACTCTTTAAGAGTAGTACAGTCCCCATGGACTGTAGCCCACCAGGCTCCTCTGTCCATGGGATCCTCCAGGAATGGGTTGCCATGCTCTCCTCCAGGGGGATCTTCCCAACCCGGAGATTGAACCCAGGGCTCTTACAACTCCTGCATTGGCAGGTAGGTTCCTCACCAGGAGCACCACCTGGGAAGTCCTCATCCCTTTGAAATGTAATCATAAGGAAAGATAAGGCTCCTATCTGTCATCTTTGTGGGAGGGCAGAAATGCATAAGTACTAACTAGCAAGCATAGACGACCTAAACACTTTGACCAACCGCCTCCCTTAATATTCTCCAGGACTTTTCCATTAGCTTACCCCCACACTTATAAACTTTTCTGCTTTTTGTTTCAAAGGAGTTGAATTCAATCTCTCTTTTCTATTGAGATATTTTTGACTCTTATTGCAATCATCATGGTCTTCAATAAAGTCATCCTTGCCTTTTTAACTCCATGCAGTGCCATTTTTCTTTAAAAGTACCCTGAAGAACATCTTTCAAACTTACATTTTGCAGAAGGGTGATAAAATCAGATTTTAAGGCTCTGAGTAAAACTGGTTTGACTTAATTAGTGTAAAATATATTTCATGAAATTAGAACAAAATATTTCACTCCTGAAAGATATTTCCATTGTATAAAATTAAAAAACTCAGGATAGCACAATCAAAAAATGTAGTTGAGAGCAAGATGTCCTGAGAAAATTTGACACTATGGGATTCTTTGCATAAATTTTCAAACACACTCAAGAATCTGATTTTCTGCAAAGCTGCAACAAAGGATACCTGCTGAACTTTATTAATAAGGATTTTACTTACCAAAATATTAATATTTACTATTCAGTATTAGTAAATATCCTATCTAGAAATTATTTTCTCTTCTTCTCATTGACAAAAAAAACTCAGTGCTTTCACTGTGGGCCTATGTTACTCTACTTTTGGTTTCTCTTCCCCTTACATTGTAGCACTATAATCAAAATCCTGTAAGTATACCAATATCACATGGATAATATAGCCACTTCTAGCATATTGCTCCCAATACATTTATTCTGAACTTTCCAAATGTAGATAATATATAAGCTCCACAATTTGTGGTACAGAAAAAATCCTCATATTTATTTCTCATATGCAAAACTTCCTGGCTTTCTTGGGGACTTTGACATGAAATTAACAATTGAGTCATATTTGCTGTGGTGCCAACAGAAGAACAAGTTAGAACTGCCATCAGGAGACGAATTCCACTACATACCAAGAAGTTAGAAATCCTTGCTTTCCCATGTGGAAGTGAAATTTTCCCTTTGCTTACTATAAATAAAGGGTCCAAGTTTATTTTAGACATTAGTGGGTATTCATGGTCTTTCTTCATGCACCTCATCTTCACTGTTTCAGTTTTCAATTTTTAGCCAGAGGAAGCTCGGACCACTTTCTTCTGGTGCTAAGAATTGAGAGATGGATCAAGTCTCAGTTCTCGCCTAGCAAACATTTTAAGAATGCATACATTTCTCTTTCTCCTACCTTTTATGATTATTAGGAAATAAGGGAGGATTATCTGTTCTGCTTCCATTAGCTTCTGAATCCCCAAAGTTCTCCATTCTGGAGACTTGAGAAAGGGTACTCATCTCTAATGTAGATCCAGTCCCATTCCTGCTGTGAAGCCACATACTGACAGACCCACACATTACACCCACGCACCGAACACACCTCGTGCCAGCCTTTCTTTATTGTCAAACTGATCACTGCTCTCTAGATGGAGGAGAAAGAAGAGGGAAGCTACAAACAGAAACAGGTATTAGCAAAGTCACTAGCCAGGTGGGGTGAAACTATACTTTTTGTTTCAATTAAAAGAAAGAGATCAAGGTACTAACTACACAAGGACTGAAGGGATCTCAATGTACCCTGAATCTATAAATATTTAAGCAGATTTCCTCCTCCCTGACTCCTCAATAACATATGCCCATGTCTCCTCTAGCTCATAGGAGCCGATTCCTTCCCATGGCTTCAGAGGACCCGAAGTCTCTATGTGGTGATTAGTAGACTCCGTGCAGTCCTGGGCCTGACTCCAATCACTTTCTCCTTGAAAATTGCTGAACCTTGATGAGGTAGCACAGCGCCAAGCAGGCCTTGTCACTGGGGCTTGGTCCTCATTACAGCCCCGAGACTTCAGGAGACTGTTTGAGAGGCTGGAACATCTTCCTTGCGGGTGGCTAATTAGTGTTTCCCCAGGGCTTCTGCTCTGTGAATACTTAAGGGTAATCATCGCTAGCTAACTGCATGGGGAGTGTAGCTAAGCAATTTTACCAAGTCAACTGACAACAGCTTGAAGTAATATTAGCCCTGTTACGTGAAGACAAGTGCTCTCCACCCAACGAAGACAGAGACTGGCACCACTCAATAAATCACTGCAGCATCCCTGAAAGCTTAGCATCAATTCTAAGCCATTAATTTCAGCGAGGTCTTTTGACAGGATATTTTGAGAGCAAGAGAGCATGCATTGAAAGTATGCTGTTTCTCGAGCTAACTTACGAAGAGCAAATTATCCTAGTTACCAACCTAGCAACCCATTTAGGTACAAGGGTAATCAAATAAATCTTTTGACATTTTTTCATCTTAGTGTCTTATCACTCAGGATATGGAGAATAATTTTCTTTAAAATATGAATATATTGCAAATATCATCATAGAATTATTAAAGTTTCAGAGACAGGTATCTGAACACTTGGATAAGACTGCTGCTGCTGCTGCTGCTAAGTCGCTTCAGTCGTGTCTGACTCTGTGCGACCCCATGGACGGCAGCCCATGAGGCTCCCCCGTCCCTGGGATTCTCCAGGCAAGAACACTGGAGTGCGTTGCCATTTCCTTCTCCAATGCAGGAAAGTGAAAAGTGAAAGTGAAGTCGCTAGTCGTATCAGACTCTTCGAGACCCCATGGACTGCAGCCTACCAGGTTCCTCTGTCCGTGGGATTTTCCAGGCAAGAGTACTGGAGCGGGGTGCCATTGCCTTCTCCGTGGATAAGACTAGATACACGAAAAATTTCCCTGTTGGCCAAACACCAGATAATGTTACCAAAATTGCCATTTGATTACAAAATAAGTTCATCCAAAAAACTGAATGAGAAATGTAGCAGGAAAAAAAAATTATAGAAATTATATTAAGAATGTGGTTAAGAATGAGGGTGGTATTACAAAGGCAATGACCAATCAGAATCTTGCATTTCAGTAGTACCTTTTGTTTCACAAACAATGTTTTCTGTCAACAGGTACTCTTATAGTACTAGGATATAAAACTTTTCAGATATTATCATAGTAGATATATTTTTCCCAAGTGGTCCCATGACAATCTTCTTTATAAAAATAGCTAGCTTTTATTTTACAAAACTTTTGAAGAGAGCAAACATTTTCTAAATCATGAAATGGTTGATAATTTTGGTGGAGAATTAGAGGTTTGTAAAGAAATCAGAGAAAAACAATACCATATGACCCAGCAATCCCACTTCTGGGCATGTATCTGGAGAAAACCATAACTTAAAAAGATACCGGCACTCCCAATGTTCTATGTCCCAATAGTTGCAATACTGCAACTATTTATAACTGCCAAGACATGGAAGTAACCTAAACATCCATCAACAGAAGTAACAGAGAATGGATAAAGAAGATGTGGTGTATACACAAACACACACACACAAAATGGACTATTACTAAGCCATAAAAAGACATGGAAACAACTCAAATGCCTGTCAGCAGAGGAATGGATAATGTATATACACAGGTTGTATACACACACACACACACACACACACACACACTAGACTATTAGCCATAGGAAAAGAATGAAACAATGCTATTTGCAGCAAGATGGCTGGACCTAGAGATTATCATACTGAGTGAAGTCAGACAGAGAAGGATAAATATCATTTGATATCGCTTAGATATGGAATCTATTAAAAATGATACAAATGACCTTAAGTAAGAAACAGAAACAGATTTGCAGATCTTGAAATCAAACTTATGGCAACCAGAGGGAAAACATGAGGGAAAGTGACTGACTGGGTGGTTGGGATTGGCATATGCACACCGTGCGGCGTGTGTGGGTGTGTGGGTGTGTGGGTGTGTGGGCGTGTGTGTGAGTGTGTGTGTGTGTGTGTGTGTGTGTTCTCAGTAGCTCAGTCATGTCTGAGTCTTTGCAACTTCACAGAGTGTAATCTGCCAGGCTCCTCTGTCCGCAGATCTTGAAATCAAACTTATGGCAACCAGAGGGAAAACATGGGGGAAAGTGACTGACTGGGTGGTTGGGATTGGCATATGCACACCGTGCGGCGTGTGTGGGTGTGTGGGTGTGTGGGTGTGTGGGTGTGTGTGTGAGTGTGTGTGTGTGTGTGTGTGTGTGTTCTCAGTTGCTCAGTCATGTCTGAGTCTTTGCAACTTCACAGAGTGTAATCTGCCAGGCTCCTCTGTCCATGCAAGTATCCAAGCAAGAATACTGGAATGGGCTGCCGTTAGGGGATCTTCCCAACCCAGAGACCAAACTCACATCTCTTATGTCTCCTGCATTGCAGGCAGATTCTTTACTACTGAGCTACCAGGGAAGCCCCGTATGTACAATATACTATGTATAAAATAGATAACTAATAAGGACTTACAGTATAGCACATGGAACTCTACTCAAATTTCTGTAATAATCTGTGTGGAGGGAGAGTCTGGGAAGGAATTGATATGTGTGAGTGTGTCTGAGTGTCTGATTCACTTTGCTGTACACCTGAAACACAACACTGTAAGTCACTGTAAGTCAACTGTTCTCCAATAAAAATTTTAAGAAACAAAATAAGAGACATAAGATACAAATTAATTAATCAATCAATCCATTTTAAAAAAGGATGAGATGCTACCTTCAGAGACACAAAAAGCACTAAGTACATGTCAAAATAATTTGCAAATGTTTTCATTTCAGGAAAGGTATGATGAACCTGTAGCTATTTTTTAAAGTGATTTAGGATATTCCAAATAATGGAAAAAATGATTTAAAAATAAAACATATTTGAAATAGTAGGTTTTGAAATTAAAAATGCTATCAGTTTCAAATACCAAATAAAAACAAATAAGATGTTAGCATTCCAAGGAGTCTAAGAGCAGAAGAAACCTTGACTTTGGTTCCAAAGTTTAAAATATGAATGTGATGAAGCAGGGCTGGAACAAAGGTGAAGTAATTAGCCAAATCTAGTGGAGATGATGGAATTCCAGTTGAGCTATTTCAAATCCTGAAAGATGATACTGTCAAAGTGCTGCACTCAATATGCCAACAAATTTGGAAATCTCAGCAGTGGCCACAGAACTGGAAAAGGTCAGTTTTCATTCCAATCCCAAAGGAAGACAATGCCAAACAATGCTCACATTACGGCACAATTGCACTCATCTCACACGCTAGTAAAGTAATGCTCAAAATTCTCCAAGCCAGGCTTCAGCAATACGTGAACCATGAACTTCCAGATGTTCAAGCTGGTTTTAGAAAAGGCAGAGGAGCCAGAGATCAAATTGCCAACATCCGCTGGATCGTGGAAAAAGCAAGAGAGTTCCAGAAAAACATCTATTTCTGCTTTATTGACTATGCCAAAGCCTTTGACTGTGTGGATCACAATAAACTGTGGAAAATTCTGAAAGAGGTGGGAATACCAGACCACCTGACCCTG
>NW_011494800.1:1974281-1978895 GCF_000754665.1 Bison bison bison | reverse complement strand
TGTCTCTTGAGAAACCTATATGCAGGTCAGGAAGCAACAGTTAGAACTGGACATGAGCAACAGACTGGTTCCAAATAGGAAAAGGAGCATGTCAAGGCTGTATATTGTCACCCTGCTTATTTAACTTCTATGCAGAGTACATCATGAGAAACACTGGGCTGGAAGAAGCACAAGCTGGAATCAAGATTGCCGGGACAAATATCAATAACCTCAGATATGCAGATGACACCACCCTTATGGCAGAAAGTGAAGAGGAACTAAAAAGCCTCTTGATGAAAGTGAAAGAGGAGAGTGAAAAAGTTGGCTTAAAGCTCAACATTGAGAAAACTAAGATCATGGCATCTGGTCCCATCACTTCATGGAAAATAGATGGGGAAACAGTGGAAACAGTGTCAGACTTTATTTTTCTGGAGTGATTTTTTATTTTTCTGCAGTGATTTCTCCAAAATCACTGCAGATGGTGATTGCAGCCATGAAATTAAAAGATGCTTACTCCTTGGAAGAAAAGTTATGACCAACCTAGATAGCATATTAAAAAGCAGAGATATTACTTTGCCAACAAAAGTCTGTCTAGTCAAGGCTATGGTTTTTCCAGTGGTCATGTATGGATGTGAGAGTTGGACTGTGAAGAAAGCTGAACACCGAAGAATTGATGCTTTTGAACTGTGGTGCTGGAGAAGACTCTTGAGAGACCCTTGGACTGCAAGGAGGTCCATCCAGTCCATCCTAAAGGAGATCAGTCCTGGGTATTCATTGGAAGGACTGATGCTAAAGCTGAAACTCCAGTACTTTGGCCACCTCATGCAAAAAGTTGACTCACTGGAAAGACCCTGATGCTGGAGGGATTGGGGGCAGGAGGAGAAAGGAACGACAGAGGATGCGATGGCTGGATGGCATCACCAACTCGATGTACCTGAGTTTGAGTGAACTCTGAGAGTTGGTGCAGGGAGGCCTGGCATGCTGCGGTTCATGGGGTCGCAAAGAGTTGGACACGATTGAGTGACTGAACTGAATTGAACTGAACTGAAGCAATACATAATATCTGAAGGGTGAGAGTAGTATGACTTTGAAAGCAACATAGCATGAACACAGTACTGAGATGATGAAGCAGCTTTGATGAACTTATCCATAAGTAAGATAAAATTAAGTTTTATGTTAAATCATATGGTATCTTAAGTTTACATATTAAGTCATCTTAAGAGCATAAAATTCTTGAATACATACTTACCAAAAATATTTTTCCCAATTAAATGGTCATTCCAAATTGCATTGTATATAAATTAAAATAGAAAAATAAATTTTAAATACGAGCACATTCTTGTTATTCTAATAAAATGTATTTAAAATTACTCTTAATCTGTTATCTGTTTTACACACTTTTTTCTTTTCGGAAGGAAAAACAGTTCTGAAGTTGTCGTTTGTTCTTGTATTTTTGTAAAGATTTCCTACAACGTTTTCTTTACTATTAAGAAATTTTAAACTAAGGTAAATTCAAATTTGGAAATTAGTATCCACACACCTCTTGATTCCTTGGCCATCTGAGTGTTCAAGAAGCTTCCAATACAATTGTTTACCTCTTGGATCTCTGCCATCATCACCAATAATGCAGGATGGGTACAGTGTGTGTTAGACACGTGCAGGCCCCTGAAATTAATGCATTTGCTCTACCTAGATACTCTGTAAACTTGCCCATTTTTTCATGAATATGTGACTTGGATAAAAATAGTGATAGCATCTTAGACTTTTTTCAATTCACTATAAATCTTCATCATTATTAAATTCACAAGATGAAAATGACTAAGTATGTAGAATGCTCACTCATTTTCCTTCTTAATTTTTGCTTTAATTCCATTAAATTTTCCACTAATTTGATGGTGTCAGAACTTTCATTTTAGGCAGATGAGTTTATGTAGAAATATTTATTGAAGATGCATTTTATAACTACGCAAGGTGGACTGAGATATGTGATAAAAAATCAATAAAACTCAAAAATATCAATTTAACTGATATTTTTACATAGTAACTATTATTTTATTGTAGGATCAGTTGCTTGTTTCATTACTTATTACCAAATAAGCTAAGGATACCCTGATCTCATTAAAAACTTATGTCTTAAAAGATTTACTTCTTTATTATTTCAAATATTTAGTTTAAGAAAGCTATGGTACATATACACAATGGAGTATTACTCAGCCATTAAAAAGAAAACATTTGAATCAGTTCTAATGAGGTGGATGAAACTGGAGCCTATTATACAGAGTGAAGTAAGCCAGAAGGAAAAACACCAATACAGTATACTAACGCATATATATGTAATTTAGAAAGATGGTAACGATAACCCTGTATACGAGACAGCAAAAGAGACACTGATGTATAGAACAGGCTTATGGACTCTATGGGAGAGAGAGAGGGTGGGAAGATTTGGGAGAATGGCATTGAAACATGTAAAATATCGTGTATGAAACGAGATGCCAGTCCAGGTTCGATGCACGATACTGGATGCTTGGGGCTAGTGCACTGGGATGACCCAGAGGGATGGTATGGGGAGGGAGGAGGGAGGAGGGTTCAGGATGGGGAACACATGTATACCTGTGGCAGATTCATTTTGATATTTGGCAAAACTAATACAATTATGTAAAGTTTAAAAATAAAATAAAATTTAAAAAAAAAATTGAATACTTTTCAGGAATAAACTATGAATTCACAAGTAGAAATATTTAATATCTTTTCTTTTTTGCTCTGATTTCCAGAAACTCTAGAAATTTTCTTTTAATCACAGATGAAAGACTTGGCTGCACTTTTAATAGAAACTGTTGTCTTATAAGAAACAAATTATTTTCAACTGTGAATTTCACATAAATTTAATTTTTTCACTCTATTTTGAGTGAACAGATGATAATTTGGCAGCAGATTTTGCCCAAAAAGCAATAATTTAAGTGCATTTTACCTCTTTTAAGATTTTTTAAATTTTCTAGAATTTTTGTCCCAATTATAAATTCCTTATGTTTTATTTCTTTTTATCTACAACTGAATTTTTGTTTGAAGCAAGACAATGTCTTATCCTTTAGCCATATATTTCCATTTTGCTGGGACAGTCCCAGATTATACCATACTGTCTAGGCATCCAGCCAGGTTAGTATTTTCCCTGAATTTTATACTTTCAAAAATAAGTAGTTATTAATAGATGCATAAAATGAAGCAAGATGGCTTATAATTCTAGTTCTTGCCATGACAGTTTGTGAGAGGCATGTTCAGCAACACTATGCTTAAACCTAAAAGGTGTATAGTAGTAACTAGAATCTCCACTATTTTCTACATGCAATACAGCAAAGAGCTCCCTTTCAAGGACAATATACAGACCACTCACAGGGAAAGAGTTTAGGTTGAAACTCTAACACCAGGGACAGCTAATGCCTTCTGGTCTTGGATGGTAGTGGGAAAAGTGTTTGACATGGCTGCAACAGGTATGTGTTCACTTAGCATTCTATCCAGTTGTTCTGTGGACCGCGTCACAACCTCAAAGAGGCAGGAAACTATCAGGTCACGAGTAGATCAAGTCAGAGGAAAGGTACTGGTTTCTCGTGTATGCAACTGGCCTGTGACTACAATGTGTAGAGGAAATAAAGGTTGAGTAAGACTGTTGTTGAGAGTATAGAGTGGTGCAGCCCAACAGAGTTGCTAGCCATGATTATTTAAATTTAAATTTATTAAAATTAAGTTAACAAATCAGTTTCTCAATCACTTAGCCCCATCTCAAGTGCCACATCTAGCTAACAACCTACAGCATTGGTCAATGTGGTACAGAACATTTCCATCACTGCCGAAATTTCTATAGAACAACATGGATATAATATATACCCTTTTGCTACAGTAGTTCTGTGATCACTGTAAGTTTAAATCTACAAACATTCTTTTTGGTAAGCATTTATATTCCAAATCAAACTCTTCAGCACTCATGGGCTCAAAAAACCCAGAATTCATTGTAATGAAAAATTAGAACTATATCTTTTACTAAGGAAGGCTGATAAGGAACGTAAGTTTCACACACACACACACACAAAATGTTGACGTCCGTCATTCACCTTGGGAACGTAAGACTTCCCTCGTGGCTCAGACGGTAAAGCGTCTGCCTACAATGTGGGAGATCTGGGTTCAGTCCCTGGGTTGGGAAGATCTCCTGGAGAAGGAAATGGCAACCTACTCCAGTATTCTTGCCTGGAAAATCCCATGGACAGAGGAGCCTGGTAGGCTACAATCCATGGGGTCACAAAGAGTCAGACACAACTGAGCGACTTCACTTTCTTTCTTTCTTTTCTTGGGAACATAGCAATGTCACTGAAAACCATAAGAAACAAACCTTGTTTACTTAGTTCAGTTCAGTTCAGTCGCTCAGTAGTGTCCGATTCTTTGCGACCCCATGAATCGCAGCACGCCAGGCCTCCCTGTCCATCACCAACTCCCGGAGTTCACCCAGACTCATGTCCATCGAGTCAGTGATGCCATCCAACCATCTCATCCTCTGTCATCCCCTTCGCCTCCTGCCCCCAATCCCTCCCAGCATCAGAGTCCTTTCCAATGAGTCAACTCTTCGCATCAGGTGGCCAAAGTACTGGA
>NW_011494800.1:1961570-1974145 GCF_000754665.1 Bison bison bison | reverse complement strand
AATTTCTCTGCTTTTGAATATGCTATCTAGGTTGGTCATAACTTTCCTTCCAAGGAGTAAGCGTCTTTTAATTTCATGGCTGCAGTCACCATCTGTAGTGATTTTGGAGCCCAGAAAAATAAAGTCTGACACTGTTTCCACTGTTTCCCCATCTATTTCCCACGAAGTGATGGGACCAGATGCCATGATCTTCATTTTCTGAATGTTGAGCTTTAAGCCAACTTTTTCACTCTCCACTTTCACTTTCATGAAGAGGCTTTTTAGTTCCTCTTCACTTTCTGCCATAAAGGTGGTGTCATCTGCATATCTGAGGTTATTGATATTTGTCCCGGCAATCTTGATTCCAGCTTGTGTTTCTTCCAGTCCAGCGTTTCTCATGATGTACTCTGCATAGAAGTTAAATAAGCAGGGTGACAATATATAGCCTTGACGTACTCCTTTTCCTATTTGGAACCAGTCTGTTGTTCCATGTCCAGTTCTAACTGTTGCTTCCTGACCTGCATAGCTGTCTATTTCTTCAAAATAACCTATAAGAATCTATATATAAATATAGGGAAAATAATGATATTCCACTAACTGATCTATGAATTGGATACTTCCCTTCATTTATTTGGAAACCAACAGAGACTGCTGTACAACTTACATTGCCATATACACACTGCCTTCAGCCTTTTCTCTGCTGGAAGATATAAACCCTTAAGGGCAGATAACACATAACTACAGCACAATGAATAGTTCACACCTAATTAGCACCAACTTCTGGGTTGAACTCCAAACTTTGCCACTTATTAGCTGTCTCTCTTTGGGCAAATTACTTAAACTTTCTGTGTTCTGGTTTTCATAGTGTAAAATGGGGATAATGAAAATGTCATAAAGGTGTTTTGAGGGTTAAATGAGTTCATCTACATGAAGCTTTTAGACTACTGTCTGACACAGAATAAGCCCACAGCATAAGATAGTTGTTATTCTTGCTAGTATTTTTATTATAAGAATAATAATTACTAAATACTTAATTCTTCATTCAGTTTACAGGTGTGGCAACATTTTAACCATCCTAGAGATATTTATCTCAGGAATCTTAAAAAAAAATGTTAAAAGAGGTATTTCTTAACACTGATGTGGTAACGGCTTTAGATCTATTTTCATTATGTCCTAATTTCTTAAAAGTGACAAATAAACTGTTTTCAAAAGCTCTCTCAGTACCTCATATTGAAAAAGATGAAAATTATCATTTAAAATCACAATTCAGTTAACCTGATTATTAGTTTATCTGCTGCCTCTAGTTGCAGATATGGTTCCAACTTGAAACTGCAGAAATGGCAAAAAGCAGACAATTTCAAAATTGCTGCTGAGCGCAGCAGCCTGGTTCTGAGAATCATGAAATGTCTCCGCAGGACATTCTGCCCTGTCCCAGGCAGGCGTGGAGCCACTGGCTCCCTCGTGCTGTCAGGAGACACTGAATGCTCCTGCTGAGAGGCTCACACAGCACAATACAACTACTTTATGCTCCCCAGACTCAGAATGGAGGACTAAAATTCCTGGATTTTAAAAACAGAGGGGGACTGTAGCATATTTTGGGGTGCCAGGGTAGCTATAGCAAATAAATAAAAGATGCATTTCAGCAACAGATTGTTAATCTACGGTTTTATTTTTTAAAATTTGGATGTAAGTAGAGATTTTCAGTCTTTTTCTTTTTTGAAGTCATTTCTTCTTTTCTCAAGTCTTGTGACACATGGCTGAGAAGGAGGGGGTACACATGGATCCAGCCATCGCACCAGTCTTTTCACCATCCCGAGGCTTTACCCCCATCCATGTGCCTCACTCACACTGGTCATTTTCTGAAGCCTAGATCATGTTAACAATCCATCAGGTACGGTGTCAGTTTCAAATCATATTATCTAGGGAAACAAGAAAACAGGGAGCAGAACATTGGTATGTACAATAGTCCAAAGCACTCAGCCAAGTCAAAACATTTTTTAAAAGATTCTTCTATAGTTGTCTACTGCTAATGATTTTGATTAGAATAAAGAAGGTGAAAGAAGGTACAAGTCAAGTGATAGGTTTTCTTCAGTGGGAAAAATGGCTGGAAACTGGGAGTAACAGGCATCTTTAAGGGTCTGAATTTTGTAGGTGTAACTACATAAGCAGTGGTAACTCCATTTCTCATACCAGGAGCCCTCTAGAAAATAAAAGTAGTTCTAGTGTGGTCATGTTATAAGCCAATAATGTACAAATTAGCAACTATTCATTTGTTCACAATATGCATATTTATAGAGTAGTTAGGTACCACTTGTAAGTCCTTTAAAATTCTATAATACATATTAAAGTAGTGGTTATTGGTCTGACATATGCTGCTCTTGGGTCTGTCTATCACCTAGATAAAAAGCGTGCTTTGTGAAATGCAGTGTTATATCTTAATGCCACTGGTGATAGAAAGTAGTTCCCTTCAGTTCAAATCCTGTGCCCTTATTTGCTGCTTGCTGATGTAAGCAATAAGTACCCCTCTAACTAATGGCATCTACACATTTCTGTAACTTGTATTTAACGATGGTGTATCTGGATTGTAAAAATATTAGACAGATATAAAAGCTTATAATATATATTAACTGTTAATGCTGAAAAATAAATAAAATAAAATCACAATTCACACTTTCCTGCTTTTCAGTCATCCCTAAAATAAAATCCTTCCTTTGATGTATTAAATGCATTTTGCTAGAACCGTACACCAGATCCAGCTGGATAACACATATTTCCTCTCTTAAGTCATACGCCCTTAAAGAGGCCTATTCAGCTTGAGATAAATGATATCTATGTTAATAAAGACTAATAGATGCAAAAACATTGGGAAGAAATGACGAACATCTGAAAAGTTGCCAAGACCAAAAACCCTGCCTTGAGTAAAGAGAAACCAGTGAATTTGTAAACACAGAAGTTGTCAACGTTACTCCATACTGCTTTGTAAATTGTAAAATGCCTGTGAGGAAGTTGTGCCAAAAGCGAGCGTTTCACAGTAACAGTTTACATTGTGTCTCTCCATGCACTGACTGTATTTACTGTATCACGCGAGGACGTATCCCGGAAATACTGGTGGGCTACATTCTCCCAGCTGCACCTCCCCCTATGTGAAAGAGCTTATATTTTTTTCTTGTCGGGGTGCTTTAAGGAGAACGTTATAAAAAATGACCATCCAAGGGAGTTGAATGACAGTACGTCTATAAATGGATGCATGAAGGGGCTGAGGAATTTTCCAAAGAATTTGCAGAAAAATGGAACTAATTTAGAATGTTGCTCAAAAGGGCGGCATAACTCTAAATATTTACTTGTTTTGTAGAATTCCTTTTATCAGATTTGTTTAATGTAGGGAATTCCACATTAAGATATGTCTAATGTACATTTCCCTATAGATTTTAATATCAGTGTCTTTAAGGTGCTCAGTGGAAAGAAGAATCACGTAGGATATCTGAACTTGAATAAGTCCCTAGAACTTCTCTGAGCCTCTGTTAATTCATTTTTGCAATAAGAATGATAACGCTTCCCTTAGCATCTTCATAAAGAAATCATCAGCTTGGGCCAAGAAGTGCAGGTAAGTGAGAAGTAAGAATGCAGATGCAGAAACTCATAATCATGAGCTTTCTCCCAAATATAAGAGGAAAAATCAAGAATAAATATCTTCTAATAGGCAAATTTTAAAATTACTCATTCATTTTCCTAAAATTTATTCTGAAATAAAAAAAGTTTACTAGAAATTATTGTGTGTGTGTTAGTCACTCAGATGTGTCTGACTTTGCAACCCCATGAACTGTAGCCCATCAGGCCACCCTGTCCATGGAATTCTCCAGGCAAGAAGACTGGACTAGGTTGCCATTCCTTTCTCCAGGGGATCTTTCTAAGCCAGGGATCGAACCTGGGTCTCCTGCATTGCAGGCAGATTCTTTACCATCTGAGCTACCAGGGAAGCCCCATACAGAATCTACTAATGACATCTATATTTTCAGATACCCCAAAGCATAAACTAATCGATAACATGTTAAGTGACTACTTATATCACAGAAATGTATTTTTAATTCATTTATCCAGTAAATATTCGTTAAATACCTTTGGAGAGCCACTTTAATTAGATGACTAAGAACCTGGGCTCTGAAACCAGATTGCCCAGGTTCCATTATAAGCTCCCCCTACCTACTGTGTGATCCTGACTGAACAAATTATATAACCTCTCTGTGTCTCAGTTTCTTCATCTATAAAATGGGGATAATAATAGTACTTGCCTCAGTAATAACACTTACCTCAAAATTATTACACTATTATATATATATATATATATATTTTATAATATATGAAAAGGAAGAGTTAAGAATGACTCAGAACTTTCTGACTGAGTGATTCTAGCCATGACTGTGCCAAAAAAGAGAAGAAAGGGCATCAGGTTTAGAAAGAATATAAATCTTTGGATATATTGAACTTAAAAGTAGATCATACTGAATGAAAGTACAATAGGCAGGCAGTTATATCATGCTTGATCTTGGGCAAGATCTGGCTTGTAGTTACAGTTTTGTATGCATATGAATATCAATTAGAAATGCTGAGACTGAAGAAAATCAACCAGTAAATACATGATATGACATGAGCAGTGAGGACAGATAAAACCTCAAGCATGGATAGATGAGGAAATACTCAAGAAAGAGAAATCAGAAAACTGCAATGTGCTGGAAACCACAGATCGGAAACTCCCAAAAGGAGTAAGCAATTAACAAGACTGAACACTCCAGAGAGATAAAATAATACAGACTGGGGAGTATGAGTGGATTTGTGAATTAAGACGTCATTGTTGATCTTTCCAAGAGCATTTTCAGAAGACCAGTTAAAGGAGAAAACAAAGAGTAAAATGAAAAGATTAAAATAGTGAAACAGTAAGACTACTTGGGGGTTGGATTTCAAGGAAAAGGAGAAATTTAGAACAGTAGTAACAAAAGGGGGGCACAGGATTGAAGGGACTGCTTTTTTTCATTTTAGGTTGAGAGAGGATTAAATTTTTTAGAGGTTGAAGTGGTGGTGGTAAAAATTTAGTGTTACTTTGAAGATATCTAGACTATATTAAATACATTAAATGCTAGGCACTGCACCAAGTGTTTACATGTAGGATTTTAGTTAATGTTACAAAAATTCTATGAATAGTTATTTTTGCAGAGAACATGCTAAGAGTGATAAAGATGAAAAGAAACTGCTAATGGTCGCATAATCGGTAAGAGTAAAGGTAGAATCAGAGTCTAGCTGGCCAGATTTAAAAGTTCCTGTTCACTACTCTGTAATGTCTTAGAAGGGTGACAGAGATTGACAATATCAGTTGGATTGATGGTAAAGGAGTAGGTGGGATGGGATGAGATCAAGAGGAGGGGTGAAATGGGTACCTAGGAGAGCTCACTTCTGAGACTAGCAGGTATAAAGAAAGGCAGACTTTGGAAATACATATGCTTGTAGCTCTCAAGCAGGAACTAAGAAAAGACACTTTCTTTTTATCCGAATTTTATCAATAAAGTGACAGAACACAGTCCATGGCTGGGAGAAACGGCGTGAATGCTGAGTAGAAACTAGATAAAGATCTGCTAAAATGCTGAGAATTGACCAAGTTCAAATGTAAGAAAAACTGCTGCTACTGCTAAGTCGCTTCAGTCATGTCCGACTCTGTGTGACCCCATAGACGGCAGCCCACCAGGCTCCCCCATCCCTGGGATTCTCCAGGCAAGAACACTGGAGTGGGTTGCCATTTCCTTCTCCAATGCATCAAAGTGAAAAGTGAAAGTGAAGTCACTCAGTCATGTCTGACTCCCAGTGACCCCATGGACTGCAGCCCACCAGGCTCCTCCATCCGTGGGATTTTCCAGCCAAGAGTACTGCAGTGGGGTGCCATTGCCTTCTCCATAAGAAAAACTAATGGTATTATATTCATATTGTCAAACAACCAGAATAAAAATATCACAAATTTTTTAGTTAGGCAAAAATTCATAACTTTTCTAAAATATATATATTATACATATTATTTATATATGTGTATACAAAAGCTTTTCTACTACATTTGATAAAGGTTTGAGAAAGAACATAAAAAAGAAGAGATGGAGAAATTAGAACACATAAACTAAATAAAATGGGAGCACTGAATATGAAATAGAAAAGGTGAAACAAACTAGATAAAAGTAAAAGATCATCATATAGTCCAGTTGTTTTTAAACATGACTTCTCATTAGAAACATACTTGGAGCTCTGGAGGAAAAAAGCATCACCTGGGCATTAGAATGCCATATTTCTATTTTTAAAAAATACATATGCAACAAACAACAAAGGTTTACTGTACAGCACAGGGAACTATAATCAATATCTTGTAATAACCTATCAGTTCAGTTCAGTTCAGTAGCTCAGTTGTCTCCGACTCTTTGAGACCCCATGGACTGCAGCACACCAGTACTCCCTGTCCATCACCAACTTTCAGAGCTTACTCAAGCTCATGTCCATAGAGTCGGTGATGCCATTCAACCATCTCATCCTGTGTTGTCCCCTTCTCCTGCCACCCTCAATCTTTCCCAGCATCAGAGTCTTTTCCAATGAGTCTGTTCTTCACATCAGGTGGCCAAAGTATTGGAGTTTCAGTTTCAGCATCAGTCCTTCCAGTGAACACTTAGGACTGATCTCCTTTAGGATGGACTGGTTGGATCTCCTGGCAGCCCAAGGGACTCTCAAGAGTCTTCTCCAACACCACAGTTCAAAAGCACCAACTCTTTGGTGCTCAGCTTTCTTTATAGTCCAACTTGCACATCCATACATGACTACTAGAAAAACCATAGTCTTGACTAGACGGACCTTTGTTGGCAAAATAATGTCTCTGCTTTTTAATACACTGTCTAGGTAATAACCTATAATGGAAAATAATTTCAAAACTAATATGTGTATATGTAAAACTGAATCACCTTGGTATGCACTGAAAACATGTAAGTCAACGATAGTTCAATAAAATACATACATTAAGGAAAAAACTCATGGCCTTAAAAGTGAATACTAATCAGCATGCCTGTATGATTTCTACCAGTATGATTTTTGAGTGGGTATAAAGCAGAGGTATCTCCTGCATTGAAGGTGAATTCTTTACCACTGAGCCACTGGGGAAGCCCCATCAGACTGGTTCCAAATTGGGAAAGGAGTATGCCAACGCTGTATATTGTCACCCTATTTATCTAACTTATATACAGAGTATATCATGAGAAATGCTGGATGAAGCACAATCTGCAATCAAGATTGTAGGGAGAAATATCAATAACTTCAGATATGCAGATGACACCACCCTTATGGCAGAAAGTGAAGAAAAACTAAAGAGCCTTTTGATGAAGGTGAAAGAGGACAGTGAAAAAGTTGGCTTAAAACTCAACATTCAGAAAACTAAGTTCCCATCAGTTCATGGCAAATAGATAGGGAAACAATGGAAATGTTAAGAAACTTTATTTTGAGGGGCTCCAAAATCACTGCAGATGGTGACTGCGCCATGGAATTAAAAGATGCCTGTTCCTTGGAAGAAAAGCTATGACCAAACTAGATGGCATATTAAAAAGCAGTGACATTACTTTGCGGACAAAGGTCCATCTAGTCAAAGCTATGGTTTTTCCAGTAGTCATGTAGGATGTGAGAGTTGGACTGTGAAGAAAGCTGAGTGCTGAAGAATTGATGCGTTTGAACTGTGGTGTTGGAGAAGACTCTTGAGAGTCCCTTGGGCTGCAAGGATATCCAACCAGTTCATCCTAAAGGAAATCAGTCCTGAATGTTCATTGGAAGGACTGATGCTGAAGCTGAAAACTCTAATACTTTGGCCACCTGATGTGAAGAACTGACTCATTGGAAAAGACCCTGATGCTGGGAAAATTGAAGGTGAGAGGAGAAGGGGACAACAGAGGATGAGATGGTTGGATGGCATCACCAACTCTATGGACATGAGCTTGAGTAAGTTCCGGGAGTTGGTGCTGGACAGGGAAGCCTGGTGTGCTACAGTCCATGGGGTCATAAAGAGTCGGACACAACTGAGCGACTGAACTGAACTGTTAAAGCAGAGGTGGGCAAACTTTTTCTGTGATTAGCCAAATAGCAAAGACAGGGCCTAGGTGGGTTATCTGGTCTCTTTTTTACACTTACTCAACTCTGCTTTTGTATGTGGAATCAACCGTAGACAACCTGCCAATTTAAAATCATGGTGGTACTCCAATAAAGCTTTATTTGTGGATACCTATTTAAGAATCAAAGATTTCTTATTCACAGCTCTGCCTTTGATTCAGTGGGCCTTTTCTACTATACAGGCTTATAGTTTAAAGCCTTGTCTTGCCATAATCTGCTCATTCACAAATTTTGTGTACTTGTAAATAATAATCATGATGATCACAATAGTAATAATTTTTGTGATTTCCCTTGTTATAGCCAGATTCAATGATAGACACATCAGGTCTGTTTAATCCCCATTACTCTGCTTTGATATGTCTTTCTGAAAACAGTTATATCTCCTCCAGCTCTTTGCACACATGCTCTCTCACTGATACCAGTGGCCCCCAAGCAGTTCTCACCATAATCCTAGCACCCTTCAGTAAGCCTCCACCTCTGGACTATGAGAATGATACCTTTTTGAGCTTTCTCTTTCACCCTGGGGATAGTAGCAATTTCCTATTTTTGCCAATCTCTGAACTTTTCTCACCATCCTCTGTTAGGTTTTCTGCTCGTCCATCACAGGTCATTAATTATTTATATTAAATTCAATGTGTTTTAGGGCTTCTCTGGTGGCTCAGATTGTATTGTAAAGAACCTGCCTGCAATGCAGGAGATCTGGAGTTGATCCCTGGGTCAGGAAGATTTCCTGGAGAAGGGAATGGCAACCCACTCCAGTATTCTTGCCAGGAGAATCCCATGGACAGCGGAGCCTGGTGGGCTATAATCCATGAGGTCACAAAGAGTAGGACACGACTGAGCAACTGTCAATGTATTTTAAATATCTAATGTGGCTCTTTTTTCTTAACTGAAGCCAGATTGATACAGCCAGTGAAAGTATAGTTCAGATTATCAGTCATAAGATTCAGGCCGGAGAGGACAGAGAGAAACAAAAGGGGGTCTGTTTGACTTTGAGAACATACAGAAATCACAGTAATTACAATCTTCATGGGGTCAAATAATGGAGCCATTAAGAATAAAGGACAGGTGAGCTGTTGACAATAGAAAGTTTCAGTAAGAAAGTGAGATAGCTGAGGTTTTGCTTCACAATGATGAAATGTAATTTAACATTTTCTATCAAACTTAATTAAGGAAATTTTGAAGTGAAGAAACTAACTCAAGCAGTTACAGCAAATAAAATAAAACTGCTTCTTTGTAAAGTCAAGTTTAAATGAACACTAAAATTATTTTCCAGCTTTATCAAATTGGCATTTAAAACATATTGAAAAGGAAGCTGCTACCTGCTCTTACCAGATGTTCTGCAAATGTTCAGCATCACTTGATATGTATTAAGTCACTATGCAAAAACAGCACTGGATCCCAAACATATTTCTCTTGCCAATTTTTAAAATTGAAAACAAATTTTGTCTATCAAGATTACTCTGATTACTTTTAATTAGCTTTCTTAAGGTTGAACAATTTTCTATTTTGTTTTAAAACTCCTATAGCCTATCACTTCTTGCTGTTCAGTTGCTAAGTCATGTACAACTCTTTGCGACCCCATGGACTGCAGCACGCCAGGCTTCCCTGTCCTTCACCATCTCCCAGAGTATGCTCAAACTCTTGTTCATTGAATAAGTGCTGCCATCCAACCATCTTGTACTCTGTTGTCCCCTTCTCCTCCTGCCTGCAACCTTTCCTAGCCTCAGGGTCATTCCCAATGAGTCAGTTCTTTGCATCAGGTGGCCAAAGTATTGGAGCTTCAGTTTCAGCATCAGTCCTTAGATACTGCTAATAGACTCTAAAATCAGAACTGCAGATCTGATTTTTCTCATTCTCAATAGAAAGGTCTATTAGCAGTTTCACACTGATTGACAGGTCCCACAGTCGCACCAGTTATTTAGTTAAAAAAGAGAATTTCACTCTTGAGTTTACTGAAATATTTACCAAGCTGCATTTTATTTATTTGTCTTTATTGGCCTCTCTACAGTATTAGACAAAGTAGATGATCTGCTTTTCACTGGGCTTTCAGAATACCACACTGTCTTGGTTTTTCCCCTAACTTTTAAAATTCACATTCTAGTTCTTTCTTTTGCCCCAAACCTATCCATATTAGAATCCCAAGGTTCAGTCTTTGGATCATTTCTCTCCCCCATCTCCATTCATTCTCTAGAAGATCTCATCTAACTTCAAGACTTGATATACCATCTGTGCATCTCTTAACAGGCCAAAGCACATTTTCATCCTACGTCTCCCTTCTGAGCATCGTACTCATAAACCCAGCTGCCTATTTTCATGTCTAATACCTGAAAGTCAACATGTCTAGAATGAAGCTCCCATGACTGCTTTCCTGAAGCCCACTCTTCCTCTCTTGACAACTCCACTCTTCCAGTTTCTCAGCCCCAAATTCTAAGTCATCCTTGATTCCTCTCTTTTCTCTCATAGTTCACATCTAATCCATTAACATATCCTACCAGCTCTACCTTCAAAATACATCCAAAGTTCAACCACATCCTATCACCTCAACCAAGGTGAGGTTTTTTTAAATTTTATTGACGTGTAAATGATTTACAATGTTTTAATTTCAGCAAAGTGACTGTTTTATACACACACACACTCACACACACACTCACACACTCATATTATATATCACCTCCAGTGAACTTACAATTTGCCTTTTATGCTTATTGTTATTCAAAATTGTCTGTTTCCTGACATATTTCAAATGCCTGTGGTAGGCTCATAGTCTTTACATGTTAGTGGATTTATTTCAAGATCTACAAAAGTGACCATGCAGAAAAGGGGGTAAAATAATAGAAAAGATCTATTAACTTAGAATATGCATTCAAAATCTCATGCACCTTTTGATATTCAGATGAGACAAGATGGCAACTTCTCTGAACCCCAGACTAAGCATTCTCATCTGGGTGTGTGTGCTCAGTTGCTCAGTCGTGTCCCTCTCTTGGCGACCCTATGGACTGTAGCCAACCAGGCCCCTCTGTTCATGGGATTTTTCAGCCAAGAATACTGGAGTGGGTTGCCATTTCCTCCTCCAGGGGATCTTCCTGACCCAGGGATAGAACCCGTGTCTCCTGCATTTCCTACACTGGCAGATGGATTCCTTACCACTGTACCACCTGGGAAGCCTGAGAATTCTCATCTACATAATCATAAAATGAAATACACCTTCCCTCAAAAAAGGAGTCAAAAAGAAAAAAAAAATGCTTGTGTTTTATTGGCTTTGTTGTACAGGATGGTAAAGAGAATGGAAAAATTATAGAAAAGATAGCAAGATTATAAATATGAATTGGTAATAATGCCAGTATTATGAGTTTTCTTAAATACAACTATTCACTAGATAAACTTATTGATCTTTAATGACATGCAAGCTGCAATATTAAAAACTATATGAAATAAAAAGACTATAGGCCCTGATCTTAAAAACTGCATACTGAGTATATAAATAGTTGCTCATATAATGGAAAAGTTCTAAGTGTCAGAAACCAATATGAAGAAGAGGAGAGAATAACTTGGGAGACTTCAAGGAGAATTTAAGCAAGGCTTTACACAGTGTTTAGAATTTAGAAATCCACAGATTGTGGGCTTGGAGGGGGGAATGGATCTTCTAGGCAAAGAAGAAAAGAAATATTTTTGAAGAAATCACAGGAACTAAATAAAGCAAGTCTTGTCTGGGCAGTCATGGGTAGATTTATATAACAGTCACTAACCATAAATGCTTATTTAACTTCTATGCAGAGTACATCATGAGTAATGCTGGGCTGGAAGAAGCACAAGCTGGAATCAAGATTGCTGGGAGAAATATCAATAACCTCAGATATGCAGATGACACCACCCTTATGGCAGAAAGTGAAGAGGAACTCAAAAGCTTCTTGATGAAGGTGAAACAGGAGTGAAAAAGTTGGCTTAAAGCTCAACATTCAGAAAATGAAGATCATGGCATCTGGTCCCATCACTTCATGGCAAATAGATGGGGAAACAGTGGAAACAGTGTCAGACTTTATTTTGGGGGGCTCCAAAATCACTGCAGATGGTGACTGCAGCCATGAAATTAAAAGACACTTACTCCTTGGAAGAAAAGTTATGACCAACCTAGATAGCATATTCAAAAGCAGAGACATTACTTTGCCAACAAAGGTCTGTCTAGTCAAGGCTATGGTTTTTCCTGTGGTCATGTATGGATGTGAGAGTTGGACTGTGAAGAAAGCTGAGTGCCGAAGAACTGATGCTTTTGAACCGTGGTGTTGCAGAAGACTCTTGAGAGTCCCTTGGACTGCAAGGAGATCCAACCAGTCCATTCTGAAGGAGATCAGCCCTGGGATTTCTTTGGAAGGAATGATGCTAAAGCTGAAACTCCAGTACTTTGGCCACCTCATGCAACAAGTTGA
>NW_011494800.1:1959052-1961420 GCF_000754665.1 Bison bison bison | reverse complement strand
AAATGCTGCTGCTGCTGCTGCTACGTCACTTCAGTCGTGTCCGACTCTGTGCGACCCCATAAATGGCAGCCCACCAGGCTCCCCTATCCCTGGGATTCTCCAGGCAAGAACACTGGAGTGGGTTGCCATTTCGTTCTCCAATGCATGAAAGTGAAAAGTAAAAGTGAAGTCGCTCAGTCGTGCCCGGCTCTTTGTGACCCCATGGACTGCAGCCTACCAGGCTCCTTTGTCCATGGGATTTTCCAGGCAAGAGTACTAGAGTGGGGTGCCATTTCCTTCTCCCACTACCATAAATATAAATATGTAAATTTGCCTTCATTAATTTGAAGGACCTTTTTGAATCACTTTATAATGCTCTATGTTTTAACACATTGCCAAGCTTAGGCTTTTCTGGCCTCAGATTCCCTCCTTTCCTTCCTACTGTTTTGTCTGTAATGCAGGACAGAGCCCAGCAAGCTGTAATTGCCAGGCTCCTGTCCAGGGTTGGCCATTAAGGGGCCCTGGCAGAAAACTGGAGAGTGAGAAGAAGGGAGGAAACCGAGAATTCTTCCCTCTCTCTCTGTCTTGAGCACTGTCTCTGGCAGCACCCATTCTTCTTTGGGGGCTTCATTGTTTCCAGGCTGTATGTGGTTCCAGCTTCCACCAGCCCATTCCTGCCTCTGCCAGTATTCCTTCTTCCCTTTGTCCTTCTATTCTAGGCTTATACAGAGTTTCCTACATTTTCTTTTTTGAAAAAAAATTACATATTTTAAAAAATTTTATCAACCATATAGTTGATGCAAACATTATACATTACAGGTGTACAATACAGTCATTCACAACTTTTAAAGTTATGTTTCATTTACATTTAGTATAAAATATTGCCTATATTCCCTGTGTTATACAATATATCTTCCTAGCATATTTTATACTCAATAGTTTGCACCTCTTACTCTTCTACCCCTATATTGTCCCTCCCTCCTTCCCTTCCCCCACTGGTAATGCTGTTCTATGAGTCTGCCTCATCTTTGTTTCACTCACTAGTTTGCTGTATTTTTTAGATTTCCCATATAAGTGACATCATACAATATTTGTCTTTCTCTGTCTGGTTTACTTTACTTACCCTAATGCCCTCTAAGTTCATCCATATTGCTAAAAATGACAAAACTTCATTTCTTTTTATGGCTGAGTAATATTCCATTGTATATATATACCAAAAGTTTTTATCCATTCTTCTGCTGATGGACACTTAGGTTGTTCCCATATCTTGGCTACTGTAAATAATGCTGCTATAAACACTGGGGTAAATGTATCTTTTTGAATTAGTGTTTTTTGCTCTTCCCATGAGTGGAACTGTTGTGTCACAGAGTAGTTCTATTTTTAGCTTTTGGAGAAACCTCTATACTGTCTTCCACAGCGGCTGCACCAATTTACATTCCCACCAGCAGTGTACAAGGGGTCCCATTTTTTACACCCTTGCCAATGTTTGTTATCTGTGGTCTTCTTGATGATAGACATTCTGATGGGTGTGAGGTGATGTCTCACTGGTTTTGAGCTCCATTTCTCTAATGATCAGTGATACTGAACATTTTTTCATGTGCTTGTTGGCTATGTGCATTTACTCTTTGGAAAAATATCAATTCAGTTCTTCCGCCCATTTTTTGATCAGGTTGTTTGTTTTTTTGATGTTGAGTTGTATGCTTTGTTTATACATGTTGAATATTAACCCTTTATTGGTCATCAGTTAAGTTCAGTTCAATCTCTCAGTCATGTCCAACTCTTTGCAGCCCCATGGACTGCGGCACGCCAAGCCTCTCTGTCCATCACCAACTCCCAGAGTTTACTCAAACCCATGTCCATTGAGTTGGTGATGCCATCCAGCCATCTCATCCTCTGTCATCCCCTTCTCGTCCTGCCTTCAATCTTTTCCAGCATCAGGGCCTTTTAAAATGAGTCAGTTCTTCACATCAGGTGGCCAAAGTATTGGAGTTTCAGCTTCAACATCAGTCCTTCCAATGAATATTCAGGACTGATTTCATTTAGGATGGACTGGTTGGATCCCCTTGCAGTCCAAAGGACTCTCAAGAGTCTTCTCCAACACCACAGTTCGAAAGCATCAATTCTTCGGCACTCAGCTTTCTTTATAGTCCAACTCTCATATCCATACATGATTACTGGAAAAACCATAGCTTTGACTAGATGGACCTTTGTTGGTCATATCATTTGCAAATATTTTCTCCAATTCAGTAGGTTGTCTTTTTGTTTCAAGGCTGATTTCCTTTTCTATGCAAAAATTTTTAAGTCTAATTAGCTGTATTTCTTCACTTTTACTTTTATCTCCTTTGGTTTAGGAGACAGAGCCAAAAAAAAAAAAAAATCAAAAAACATT
>NW_011494800.1:1957344-1958952 GCF_000754665.1 Bison bison bison | reverse complement strand
AATGATGCTAAAGCTGAAACTCCAGTACTTTGGCCACCTCATGCAACAAGTTGACTCATTGGAAAAGACTCTGATGCTGGGAGGGATTCAGGGCAGGAGGAGAAGGGGACGACAGAGGATGAGATGGCTGGATGGCATTACTGACTTGATGGACGTGAGTCTGGGTGAACTCCGGGAGTTGGTGATGGACAGGGAGGCCTGGCGTGCTGCGATTCATGGGGTCGCAAAGAGTTGGACACGACTGAGCAACTGAACTGAACTGAACTGAACTGAACCATAAATGCTGCTGCTGCTGCTGCTACGTCACTTCAGTCGTGTCCGACTCTGTGCGACCCCATAGACGGCAGCCCACCAGGCTCCCCCGTCCCTGGGATTCTCCAGGCAAGAACACTGGAGTGGGGTGCCATTGCCTTCTCCTTCATTATTTTAGAGAATAGTTAATACCTATCCTTCTCTGTGGGGGTGGCTGAGAGGAGCTACCCCACATCCGAGGTCAGGGGCGGCAGCCTAGAGGAGTAACCCCACATCCAAGGAGCAGTGGCTGCGAGGGCACAGGAGGGCTGAGAGGAGCTACTCCACATTCAAGGTCAGGAGTGGCGGCTGTGAGGAGATACCCCTCATCCAAGGTACGGAGCAGCGGCTGCGCTTTTCTGGAGCAGCCGTGAAGAGATACCCCACCCACGTCCAAGGTAAGAGAAACCCAAGTATGATGGTAGGTGTTGCAAGAGGCATCAGAGGGCAGACACACTGAAACCATACTCACAGAAAACTAGTCAGTCTAATCACATAGACCACAGCCTTTTCTAACTCAGTGAAACTAAGCCATGCCATGTGGGGCCACCCAAGACAGGCAGGTCATGGTGGAGAGGTCTGACAGAATGTGGTCCACTGGAGAAGGGAATGGCAAACCACTTCAGTATTCTTGCCTTGAGAACCCCATGAGCAGTATGAAAAGGCAAAATGACAGGATACTGAAAGAGAAACTCCCCAGGTCAGTAGGTGTCCAATATGCTACTGGAGATCAGTGGAGAAATAACTCTAGAAAGAATGAAGGGATGGAACCAAAGCAAAAACAATACCCAGTTGTGGATGTGACTGGTGATAGAAACAAGGTCTGATGCTGTAAGAGCAATATGGCATAGGAACCTGGAATGTTCCTGGAATGGAATCAAGGGAAATTGGAAGTGGTCAAAAAGGAGATGGCAAGAGTGAACGTGAACATTCTAGGAATCAGCGAACTAAGATGGACTGGAATGGGTGAATTTAACTCAGATGACCATTATATCTACTACTGTGGGCAGGAATCCCTCAGAAGAAATGGAGTTGGCATCATGGTCAACAAAAGAGTCCATAATGCAGTACTTGGATACAATCTCAAAAACAACAGAATGATCTCTGTTCATTTCCAAGGCAAACCATTCAGTATCACGGTAATCCAAGTCTATGTTCCAACCAGTAATGCTGAAGAAGCTGAAATTGAACCATTCTACAAAGACCTACAAGACCTTTTAGAACTAACACCCAAAAAAGATGTCCTTTTCATTATAGGGGACTGGAATGCAAAAGTAGGAAGTCAAGAAACACCTGGGGTAACGGGAAATTTGGCCT
>NW_011494800.1:1956168-1956949 GCF_000754665.1 Bison bison bison | reverse complement strand
CCTAAATCAAATACCTTATGATTATACAGTGGAAGTGAGAAATAGATTTAAGGGCCTAGATCTGATAGAGTGCCTGATTAACTATGGACTGAGGTTCGTGACATTGTACAGGAGATAGGAATAAAGACCATTCCCATGGAAAAGAAATGCAAAAAACCAAAATGACTGTCTAGGGAGGCCTTACAAATAGCTGTGAAAAGAAGAGAAGAGAAAAGCAAAGGAGAAAAGGAAAAATATAAGCATTTGAATGCAGAGTTCCAAAGAATAGCAAGAAGAGATTAAAAAAAAAAAGCCTTCCTCAGCGATCAATGCAAAGAAATAGAGAAAAACAACAGAATGGGAAAGACTAGAGATCTCTTCAAGAAAATTAGAGATACCAAGGGAACATTTCATGCAAAGATGGGCTTGATATAGGGCAGAAATGGTATGGACCTAACAGAAGCAGAAGATATTAAGAAGGGGTGGCAACAATACACAGAAGAACTGTACAAAAAAGATCTTCATGACAGATAATCACATTGGTGTGATCACTGACCTAGAGCCAGACATCCTGGAATGTGAAGTCAAGTGGGCCTTAGAAAGCATCACTACGAACAAAGCTAGTGGAGGTGATGGAATTCCACTTGAGCTATTTCAAATCCTGAAAGATGATGCTGTCAAAGTGCTGCACTGAATATGCCAGCAAATTTGGAAAACTCAGCAGTGGCCACAGGACTGGAAAAGGTCAGTTTTCATCCCAATCCCAAAGAAAGGCAATGCCAAAGAATGCTCAAACTACCGC
>NW_011494800.1:1949789-1955589 GCF_000754665.1 Bison bison bison | reverse complement strand
ATCTTATTCAAAAGCAGAGATATTACTTTGCCAACAAAGGTCCGTCTAGTCAAGGCTATGGTTTTTCCTGTGGTCATGTATGGATTGAGAGTTGTAATGTGAAGAAGGCTGAGTGCCAAAGAATTGATGCTTTTGAACTGTGGTGTTGGAGAAGACTCTTGAGAGTCCCTTGGACTGCAAGGAGATCCAACCAGTCCATTCTGAAGGAGATCAGCCCTGGGATTTCTTTGGAAGGAATGATGCTAAAGCTGAAACTCCAGTACTTTGGCCACCTCATGCAACAAGTTGACTCATTGGAAAAGACTCTGATGCTGGGAGGGATTCGGGGCAGGAGGAGAAGGGGACGACAGAGGATGAGATGGCTGGATGGCATCACTGACTCGATAGACGTGAGTCTGAGTGAACTCCAGGAGTTAGTGATGGACAAGGAGGCCTGGCGTGCTGTGATTCATGGGGTCGCAAAGAATCGGACACGACTGAGCGACTGAACTGAACTGATGCTTCCAATGTGGCTTAGTGAAAAAAGAATCTTCCTGCCATTGCAGGAGACTCAGGAGACGGGGTTTCTATCCCTGTGTTGGGAAGATCCCCTGGAGAAGGAAATGGCAACCTACTCTAGTATTTTTGCCTGGAAAATCCCATGTACTGAGAAGCCTGGCAGTCTATAATCCACAGGGTCACAAAGATTCAGACACAATTGAGCACACACACACATATGAGTTTGTGCCCCGCCCCCCATTCATATGTTGAAGTCCTAATCCACAGTACATTAGAATGTGATTCTATCTGGAATTATACTATATGAATGTGTAGTACTCAGTAGGGCATACTGCATCTGGTTACTGAAAAGCCATGGTCTCTTTCTTATTTGCAGGCAATTTCCTTATACACACCCAGGAGAGGTATAGTGGAAAGATAAAATAAAAACAGTAGTTAGCCTTTCATAGTTCTTATTCTATAGACATACCTCCACCTGAAAGAAGACATTGGGAATATTTGACTTGGAAGACAGGACAGCTAAGATAAAAATGGGAAAGAAAAATCCCAAGAAAAACAGAAAACCCAGTCACCTCTCCCACCCCTAGTTATATTCAGCTTTAGCCATTTATTAACACTTACTACAATTGGCAGTTCGCTTACCTTCATTTACTCGGTTTTTGCCCCCTTCACCACTAGAACCTCACAAGGACAAGGACCATGTCTGTCTAGTTCCCAGTTTTATCCCAAGGCTATCCCAGAACTTATTAAATAGTTGATACCTGGTAAACAGTTCTTGAATAATGAAGGAAGGGAAAAGAACTGCAAAAGTATAAACTATTTATTATTCTTATGTGCAAGACACTACTAAGACTATAGAATGACTCAAACAATCTTGTCCTCTTAGGTAGCTTACACTGTAATCAAAGAAAAAGAATGGACAGTGCTGTATCAAGAGTCACTGCATGCCTCAGAATTTCAGAGAAGGAAGAGCAAAGAGTACTTATTGACAGATGCAATTTCTAAGGATGTGCAGAAATAGCCAGCAAAACCAGAAAAGAAACCAGTCACAGAAAGACAAATACTGCGTGATTCCACCAATACGAGTTATCAAATACAGTCAAACTCATAGAAGCAAAGAACAGGATGGTGGTTTCCAGGGGCTGAGGGGAGAGAGAAATGTAGAGTTGGATCAATGTGTATAAAAGTTCAGTTACGCAAGATGAATAAGTTCTACAGATCTAAGTTACAACATTGTGCCTGAAGATAACAATACAGAATTTACACTTAAAAGTTTGCTAAGAAGGTAGATATCACATTAAGGGTTCTTATCCTAATAAAGAGAGAGAGAGAGAGAAACACGAGAATGCTTCATCAGCATCAACCTCTGAATGTTTTCCATACTGCAAAACCATCGGAGTTTCTCTAATATGCTATTTCATGTCAAAGCCTGGCTGTCACAGTGAAAGAGCTATACTTTCAACACTCTCTGTGAAATCAGGGGTCAGCAGGAAGCCTACCAGGCACTTCAATGATGACCACCTGCAATCCCCTCTAGGATACCACTGAACTCCTGGCCTCCATGGGTCTATTAGCCTGTCTGATGAAAAGGTATCTCATGGCACCCAGTGCTCTGAAGTGTGCTATTCCTGTCCCCTCAGGCTGACTGGAGTGCCCATCTGCCTTGGTATTCAACAACTGCAAAGCAGCCCAGCATGCAGGGAATGAAATATCTACTGGGTAAGGGAGACTGTCAATTCTGAAAATGCGTGTCAGTGTGCACTGCCTCTGAGGGTCTGAGGTAATTTTTATGCATTGTGGTAAAGTAGTCCCAGCCTAAGTCTAAACATTTGGCAACTTTCTAGAGAGTATAATTAAGTATCATTGACTATGATTTCCTGGTTTTATCTACCTTTTTAGATGACTATCACAGGAAAGGTTATTCACTTTCCTTCTTAGTGGCTCTTTTTTATTAGATTTTCAGTTAATAAAGCAATAGAGCAGTAAGTATGTTTCCTACTATTGATATCATTTAATGATAAACATGTTTCAGTAAATATGTATTAAAATGATAAATAGATGAGTTAAGCGTGTATTTCCCATGTAATAAATGCATGACTTTATCTAAATATCAGTTCTAACAATAATTTGGGAGAACACCAGTAACTCATTTTATCATTTCACATACTTAGTCACTTGGCAAATTCATTTCATTCTAAATATTATGGCAAGGTAACACATGAAGAGATATATAGTTTTTACTTGACATTATAAAACATATTTTTCTGGTAGTTTTCAGGTCATAAAATTAAACTTATTTGTTTCTCCCAAGCCAAATAAGATTTGGTAAAATGATGGATTCCAGTCTACTGAAGAATTCTTGTCCAGGTAAGATTTAAATGCTTTGGAAGAGTCAGACTACTGGATCAGCTCCATGACCAGCTGAGAATTTATTAAGTACATAGTCCATAGTCCAACTTCTTTTTTTTTTTTTTCATTTTCTTTTATTTTTAAACTTTACAATATTGTATTGGTTTTGCCAAATATCAAAATGAATCCGCCACAGGTATACATGTATTCCCCATCCTGAACCCTCCTCCCTCCTCCCTCCCCATACCATCCCTCTGGGTCGTCCCAGTGCACCAGCCCCAAGCATCCAATATCGTGCATCGAACCTGGACTGGTGACTCGTTCCATATATGATTTCAGGCTATTATAAAAATGAATCCAAGAGCCTTGGAAGAGCCATGAACTATTTTGATGTCTAGGCCAGGATGTCCTTTAGACATTCTAATTGCTCCAGAAGGACCCTAAAACAGTGTCTAGCTCTATCTGTGTCTCCATAGGCACAGATAACCCCTGGAACAGCAGTCTAAAGTTTGTCAGAGACTTTCGGGATAAATACAGGATAATGTTAATGCCAAAAACTCATTCCCTTAAACCTGATAAAACCTGAGTAACCAACTATCAATCAATAAAATGATACTTATTAAATGCTCTATATGTGCCTTCAAATTGTGGTGCTGAAGAAGACTCTTGAGAGTCTCTTGGACTGCAAGGAGATCAAGCCACTCAATCCTAAAGAAAATCAACCCTGAATATTCATTGAAAGGACTGATGCTGAAGCTGAAGCTCCAATACTTTGGCCACCTGGTATGAAGAGCCAATTCACTGGGAAAGATGCTGATGCTGGGGAAAATTGAGGGCAGAAGGAGAAGGGATGAAAGGATGAGACGGTTGGATGGCATCACTGACTCGATGAGTTTGAGCAAACTATGGGAGATGGTGAAGGACAGGGAAGCCTGACATGCTGCAGTTCATGGGGCTTGCAGAGTCGGACATGACTTAGTGACTAAACAGCAATAATGCCTGGTATATACTGGTGACCATAATAGAGAGACGGGCGCTATCTTCCAGGCTTATAGTTCAGAAGAGATGGCATACAGCAAACAATTCATTCAAGAGCAATGGCTGTTAGAAAAAGAGAAGTATAAGGTACAGGGGGACTAAACTAAGGCTAAAGGGTCAGAAAGGTTTCCATGAAGCCGAAAAATGAGTTGACCTTTTGGTAGGTGGTATAGGAGAGAAGGAAGGATGTCCAGGAAGGTGAACCAGCATGTGATTCAAGACCAGTGGAGAGAATTAAGTGGATTCTGTGCCCAGATCCTCTAACTGAAATAACAGAAATTGTATCATTTTAAAGAAACATTTCTGAGGGATAAAAGTGTCCATTCATGAGACACGCTGATGACTTATGTGAGGAGGCAGAGTCTATACCTAAGTCAGGAATACAGGGTAACATTTACCTTTGGTGATAGACCATCACCTATGTAACAGACAAGTCCACAACCACCTCCCCCTCAACAAAGCAGATCTCTCTCCAAATGCCATCACAACTGAATGGATAAAAGCTGCCAACCCAAATTTACACATTACCTTCCAGGGTCATTTGGGTTGTATGAGTAAATATGTATGACCAAGGACTTCCCAGCTGGAGTGAATGGTAAAGAACCTGCCTGCCAGTGTAGGAAAGGTAAGAGACACAGGTTCCATCCCTAGGTTAGGAAGATCCCTGGAGGAGGAAGTGGCAACCCGCTCCAGTATTCCTGCCTGGAGAATCCCATGGACAGAGGAGCCTCGAAGGCTACATGGGGTCGCACAGAGTTGGACATGACTGAAGCAACTTAGCACACACATTTATGACCAAACTGACTGCTCACTGTACACCATTTTCTATTAACTTAAAATAAAAATCAAGTTTCACTGGACAACATATTCTAAAATCTTTAAATTTTTGAAGGGACAAGTTCCTTTTTAGAGTTCCTAAATTTTATCCCTAAGAAAAAAGGGGCCTAGGAGATAATTTAACTTGCAAAACATCCTAAAGCTAGTTAGAGTCAGAGCTGGAACTAAAATCCTGATTTTTATTCTAATTCTCTTTACACAATTACATATAGATGTTCTTAAAATTATCTATATATATTGCCGCTCTCTAGCAAAAGTGATAACGACTGGATATAAACAACCAACCATACCTAGAGAAAAACTCCTGGTCAAGTTATTCATTAGAATCCTATTATATGACAAGTATAATTTTGTAAATAGTGAGACTGAGATCATTAGATTAGTAATGCTACTAATAATGTGGATGAGTCACAGATTTGCAGTGATGGTGAACAATGGCTATAAGAGGCTAGACAGCACACGGCCACAGCAAAAGGTGTGTGAACACACGGTGGCTCTAACAATGGCTCAGCAACAATGACGCCAATTTGCTCGTTTAGTTTGACCTCAAGCCTCTGCAGCTTCTTTATTTTGTTGACCTATGTAAACCACACACACACAGAAAAAGTGCAAGAAAACTTTGCCATCGTGGTGCTTTAATACATTTGTTCTCTTGTAAAATATGTATAGGCATCACACATAAAATCCACTCTGACAGTACGCAGCAGAACACTCTACTGACCAAAGACCGATTCAGATGCCCATTAGACATTCAAGAGAAGGTCGCGGCCTCTGATTCTCCTCTCAGGCAGCACTCTGCCACCTCTGTGCCTTTCATAGAAAGGTTTGCAAAGCTCTGGGTCTTGTGCAAGTGACATCAAAAGCAGCCAATTTCTTGCCTACATCTCTTTTTCTCCATCCAGGTAACATCCAGAAGAACATGGTAGATGATAAGCGGACAGAATCAAATAAGTGATTCATTCCATTTGCATGAAAGACTCTTGCTCACTTAGTCAGCAACAATCAATGACAGCCAGGCTTTAAAATGAAACACTTTCTTCCCTTCAACTCTGTCACATATACACACATCCCAAGTAAA
>NW_011494800.1:1917669-1949689 GCF_000754665.1 Bison bison bison | reverse complement strand
CCAAAAAAAAAAAAAAAGATGGGGTGGGCAAGACAGAGAATCTTTCACATTCTACATTTTCAGAGAAAGTATCCAACACGACTTGCCATGATAACTAAATTTATTATTAACTGTGTATTTCATGATGTTAGTGACAATATGTTAATGTGATTTTTCACGTCCTCCTGCAGTGAACAGATGGCTCCTTTTACTTTACTTTCCACATCAAGTGTGATTATTTCTTGGTGCCAAAAGCCACCTGCCGCTCCTCGGTCTCCAGTCTAATTTTTTATGTTGGTAAAACACAGCAGGACTTGTTATCAGTTGGATGGCATCTTAATAAAAGGAGACATGCCAACATATTGACATCATGTTCAAGGGGAAATTTCAGCCCCTTCAAACCCTTAACCCCCTTCCACTATCCCCTTTCAAAAAGTGAGGAAGAAAAAGGAAAAAAAAATAGAGGCAAAGACCCCACCAGTTTCAAGATGTTTGATTACAATTGTTGGGCCTACAGCCAGGTTGCTGAATTGGCCTCCCTTTGTTCCTAAACCCAAGCACCTCACTCAGGGCTCTGATCTTTCATCCTGTGTAATGATAATTAGCCATAACATATTCCAAAGTCAAATGTAAGCAGGAATACATTAACATTGAGATCAGTGTCAGGACAATTTTCACTGGGAAAATGACAAAGAACTCACACACATACACACACACACAATCAAAAATTTCAAAATTCAAGTATTCATACAATCACTTTCATAGCTGTGAATATTAAACCCACTGGCTCGTCTGTTATGAGTGCTTACCTAGAATGCCAAGACCTCCTAATGTGGATGCAGTGACTCCCATAGCCCGTGCTTAACAGAGAAAACATGAGTAATAAACCATGGTAGCCTTCTTTAATTTTTCCATTCTTTCTTAGAACAAAGAGGTATAGTATGTTCGGTGATCTGTGGTCCAAGAAGAGGTCTTCCAGGCGATTGGATGGTGCGGCTCTCAACAGCTGGTCCAGCACATTTGGGAACAGCATGTAGAAAAATGCGTCAGTGTTTTGAAGATTACCAACTGTGATGATGCATTGGTTATGACACAACCTAAAAAATGTTAAATTTCCTAGCCACAATCGATATAATTCAGTGTCCTTACCATCAGGGTGCACACTCTCAAATGCAAGATGAGATACATGCAAATTCGGTAAAACCAAAACTTCCAAAATGGATTCTCATTCACTAGAGACTGTAAAGAGTACTCTTCAATGAGCACTCTTCAATGACTGTTATTTCTTGTTATAACCAAACAAAGCGTTAAACCTGCAGCTGGCTTCCTAAGATTTATAAGGTTTATAAAAAGCAGAAGAAAATTCCTACAATAAAAGTGCTAATATTTTAACAAAAAAAGATTCACAATTAACAGTTGCCTTGAGACAAACAACTATAAGTAGATTATGCCACCACAGAATCTCTCAGATTAACATAAACTTGGCATTGACTCTTTTATTTTCTTCAATTATCCCTCCAAACAAAGAACCTGTAAGAAACAGATCTCTATTAACTGTTTTGCAGCTTTTTATTTGTATTACATTTCCCAGTGAACTCCAGGAGTTGGTGATGGACAGGGAGGCCTGGCATGCTGCGATTCATGGGGTCACAAAGAGTCGGACACGACTGAGCGATTGAACTGAACTGAACTGAATATTTTGTTATGGCAGTGGTTTAGTTGATAAGTCATGTCCAACTCTTGGGACCCCATGGACTATATTTTGCCAGGCTCCTCTGTCCATGGGATTCTCCAGGCAAGAATACTGGAGTGTGTTGCCATTTCGTTCTCCAGGGGATCTTCCGGACCCAGGAATCTAACCCAGGTCTTCTGCATTGCAGACAGATTCTTTACCGACTGAGCTAAGAGGGAAAATTAATACTTTATTATAAAAATTGGCAAACATAGAAAAGTTGAAAGAACCAACATTTTGTCTACCACACAGATTCTACAATTAATATGTTATGATACTTATTTTACTATGTATCTTTTCATTTACCTGTTCTTTTATCTATTCCTCAATCTATTATGTTAGATTTCAAAATGAATAACCAATAACCATCCAGCAACCAAAATTAAAATTAACTTGTGTTTATGCTAATTAAAGTGAGAACCATAAATAGTGGTGCTCATTAAGTCATTCAATAAGTATTTCTTGAGTTTTTGCTTAGGGTCAGGCACTGTTCTAAATGCTGAAGACAGCCAAAATACCTGCCCTCATTGAACTTATAATTTAGTGGGACTGACAGGGGAAAAATAATAATTAAATGAATGGCTCTCTAAAAATGATTTGTACAAAGGAAGATATGCCAACATAGACAAGTAGTCAAGATTATTCTTAACTTAGATGTTGTAATAAGGTTAGGAAGAATGTTTCCTGTGTCACTATAATATTGTCTAAAAAAGAGCCCATATGTAGCAGCCTCTCATAAGATAGCTGTCATACTACAAATCAATTTTAAATTTTACAGCATGGACATCATTTAAAAGATTTTGTATTAAGAAGTAACTGCACTATAGAAGTGGAGAAGGAGAAAGCAACCAACTCCAGTATTCTTGCCTGGAGAATTCCACGGGTAGAGGAGCCTGGCAGGGACCGCAAAGTTTTGGACATGACTGAAGTGACTGAGCATGCACTATTCAAGAGTGACCTTAAAGGTAAATAAATAATAATAGGAAGTCAGTTCATTTAACAACTTTAATTGTAGCAATCTTACATCAAAAGACTTTTTCAAGACATATCTGGTTTGGGGGGACTATTCTAAATAGTATGTCTACCATTACAGGAGTTGCGTTTGTATGAATATGATGCAAAGTGAAGTAATTTCCTAGTAAAGTATAACGTCCTCAGAAATAAGGTTGTGCCAATGATCATTTCAGAGGTGTTTAAATTAAAATGTAGGGAGGCTATTACAGACTAATAATCAAGTTTTTATGTTTTTAACGGAAAAAGAATGGCGTTAGTTTAAGCAAACAAAAAGCATTGCTAGTCAACTTTGGTTAAATCCACCAATAGTTTATAACTACTCTAAGAAAGTTAAATCAATCTGGTCAACTTTCCTTTCTAAACTAATTTGAGATACTTATTATCTGATTATTTAGTAGCTGTAATTTATTAACAGTGGAACTAGTATGCAAACAAAGTTCTTTACAGACAGAACTGATGACTTTATGTAAGTTACTTAAACACAAAATGCTTAAAGTATACCACGCTCAAAAACTAATATGACTGGGATATTTGTGTGTATATACTGAAGTGGTAGGAGAGAGAAAAACCAGAGAAGAAACTTTGGGTCAAATTTTTTTTTATTGAATGTATTAATCTACATACAGAAGGTCTACTATTGCCAAATATTTAGGAAGAAAAAATTTAATCTGTTCCATGTGAATTAAAACATTGTATGGTAAATAAGCATACTAGTAAGTGTTGTCTCTACATTTTTGCTTAGAAAAGCTCTGGTTGATTTTTAAAACTTAAAGATATTATCAAGAAAATCTGTGCCACCTTCTGATTATTTCAATCCCCTACCATTCAAATTAAGTCTGGTTGCTAATTTTGTTTTTCTGATTTCCTTAAAAGAGTTTACTTAAAAGAAAAATGTGATCCAGTTAAAATAGTAAAATAACAATATTGCTGCTGATTTTTATGGTATTTTCTATTAGTTCTGCTGGATTCACTAAGAATAAATGAGTTGCATCCTTGAGCTAACTTAAAAGTATAGCCTATGGCACAATGCAAAAAACTGTCATTCATGGATTGAAAGTGACGTCGCTCAGTTGTGTCCGACTGTTTGTGACTATGGATTGTAGCCCCCAGGGTCCTCTGTCAGTGGGATTTTCCAGGCAAGAATACGGGAGTGGGTTGTCATTTTCTTCTCCAGGGGATCTTCCCGATCAAGGGATCGAACTTAGGTCTCCTGCATTGCAGGCAGACTCTCTACCCGCTGAGCCACCAGGGACTGGACATTTCATAAATTTAAATTAATGAACATATAAATATTTATTCACCAACTTTACAATTGATCTGAAACTTTCAGCTTCTATTAAGTGGACTTCCACTCTTGTAATGATGGTGTAATAGAGATTAGATTTATCTTCATTTATCATTTGAAACAATTAAAAATGAATAAAACACTTGAAACAATTCGTATAAGTCAGAAATTACATAACAGCAGTTTATAAGATGCTGACTACCAGGCCATGAAGGATAGTGATCTCTGAGAGGCAAGAAACAAATAGCATGAATACTATGACTTCCCCAGCCTAGTTACTTAAGAGAAATTTGAGGCCACAGCACTGGGAAGGGAAACCCAGGTGAAGCTCAGTGTAAACTCTGTAGTAAGGAGATACAGCTGAGCATTCAGAGAGACAAAGGCAGCTAGAGTTGCAGGACATGGTACCAGAAAGAAAAGAGTTACACAGGAAGAGCACTCGGGAGACCTTCAGCATGTTCCCTTTGAGTATTCAGTTGAGTATTGATCAGTGCACATGTGTATAAAGAAGCTACATGAGGCCGGGGAAAGACGCATATTAAAAGACTAAAGGCAACAGTATCCAGCATTTACCCATGCCTGGGAATAGGGACTATTTCCACCGGCCAAAAAAATATCATTTTTCATGGGCCTTGGCTCAAGTACCCTGAAGGATCTTATCAGAGGTAAGTGGAATAATTAGTCCCAGATTAAGTACTGTCCTACTCCACCTATTAATAGCAAATCTAGAAGACAGGATTCAAAAGAATCAAACTGTTTCCATGTAACTTAACTGCATCGCAAAACAAAGCTTAAGGCCTATAGGAATACAGACATAACCAGCAAACCAACCAATCCAATCCAAACAATTCACAATGTTTGGCACCTAATCAAAAATTATCAAGCATGCAAAGAAGCAGAAAAATACAAGATATAATGAGGATAAAAATTAATCAGTCAAAATTGAACCAGAACTGACACAGATGTTAGGATTAGCAGAAACTGAAATTAAATTTATTCTAACTGTATTCCATGTGTTCAAAAACCTAAGTAAATATTTTTTAAAATCCAATTGAACTTCTAGTAATGAAAACGACAGCGTGTGAGGTGAAAATACACTTGATGAATTAGCAGCAGATTAAACAAGAGAAGAAAAGACTAGTAAATTTGAAAACATAGCGGTGGGAACTCTCTAAAATGAACCACAGAAAGAGAATATAATTATAATAATGAGTATAGCATCAGTAAACTCTGGAATAACACCAATATATGTCATGGGAGTCCCTAAAGCAGAGAAGAAAGGGAAAATAAAGCATATTTATAGAAATAATGGCCCAAAGTTTTCCAAATTTGATGAAATCCATAATCCATAGACCCAAATAGTTCAATGAGCAGCAAGCACAGAAAATAAGAAAACTATACTAAGTAGTATCATCATAAAACTGACCAAAACCATTGATAAAGAGAAAAAAACTCTTAAAGACAGTAAGAGAAGAACTGTGCTTAGTCACTCAGCTGTGTCCACTCTGCAATGCAGTGGACTGTAGCCTGCCAGGTTCCTCTGTCCATGGGGATTCTCCAAGCAAGAATACTGGAGTGGGTTGCCATTTTCTATTCCAGGGGATATTCCTGACCTAGCGATAGAATCCGAGTCTCCTGCATTGCAGGCGGATTGTTTACCACCCGAGCTAGGAGGAAGCCCAAATATATTTAGTTGAATTGGTCTTAATTGTGGCCTGCAGCATCTCTCGCTGTGGCCCATGGGCTTCAGACATTTTAAAAATGTTTAACAATGAACTTTACACCTGAAACAACACAAAAGAGGGTGGCGCAACAGTTTCAAGACTCTGAAATTTAAGAAAAAAAAGTAGCTAAGAATTCTATACCCATAGAAAATATCTTTAAATAGTAGATTAAATCCTCTTCAGATATTCAAAAATAATAAAAAATGCATTTCCAACAAACCCACACTACAATAATGAGGGAACTCTTACAGGCAGAAAGAAAATGGTTAACATTAATGTGGATCCATGCAATACAGTGATGAGCACAAGTACAATAATTCTGTGGGTAAATATCTTACTCTTCAAAGTTTAAATCTCCTTAAAAAATAATTGAGAGGCTGGTGGTTGAGCCTGGGCCAAAGGAATCAAGTGACAAAAGGCAGCGCTGGTTTCACTGCAAAGGTATCCTTGAGCAGCGGGCAGTCAATGGCGCCGGCGCCTTATGATGAGCCTGACGCTGTTGACGTCCTGCGTGCCCCTCCCCGACCAACACCTCCATCACCAGGGAAACGAGAAACGGCACCAGAGCAGCTGAGCCGACCCACTAGTTTCATGGCAGCTCCAAAGACAGCAGCTGGGGGTCCGTTGGTGGGGGCTTTGGTCCAGGGTACGGACTACTCTAATTTTATGGTTTTCAATTCAAAAACATCAGAAGTACTTAGTCACCATCGAGTGGAATTAACCCAAGAGGTCCCAAAAGAAGGATGGATAGAACAAGACCCTAAGCAAATTCTTCAGTCTGTTAATGAATGTATAGAGAAAACATGTGAGAAACTTCAAGAACTGAATATTGATATATCCAACATAAAGGCTATAGGTGTCAGCAATCAGAGGGAAACCACCGTGGTCTGGGACAAATTAACCGGTGAGCCGCTCTATAATGCTGTGATGTGGCTTGATGTAAGAACCCAGTCTACTGTTGAGACTCTTAGTAAAAAAATTCCAGGAAATAATAACTTCGTCAAGTCCAAGACAGGTCTTCCACTTAGCACTTACTTCAGCGCAGTGAAACTTCGTTGGATTCTTGACAATGTGAGAAAAGCTCAAAAGGCTGTTGAAGAAGGCAGAGCTCTTTTTGGTACTGTTGATTCATGGCTTATCTGGAGTCTGACGGGAGGAGTTGATGGAGGTATCCATTGCACAGATGTAACAAATGCGAGCAGGACGATGCTCTTCAACATCCATTCTTTAGAATGGGATAAAGAGCTGTGTGATTTTTTTGAAATTCCAATGGACATTCTTCCAAATATCTGGAGTTCTTCTGAGATCTATGGACGAGTGAAAACTGGGACCCTGGAAGGTGTGCCAATATCTGGATGCTTGGGGGACCAGTCTGCTGCATTAGTAGGACAAATGTGCTTCCAGGAAGGACAAGCCAAAAACACGTATGGGACAGGCTGCTTCTTACTATGTAATACAGGTCATAAATGCGTGTTTTCTGAATGTGGCCTCCTGACCACAGTGGCTTACAAGCTAGGCAAAAACAAGCCCGTTTTTTATGCACTGGAAGGTTCTGTGGCCATAGGCGGTGCTGTTATTCACTGGCTGAGAGACAATCTTGGAATTATAAAAACCTCAGAAGAAAGTGAAAAACTTGCTAAAGAAGTAGGTACTTCTTATGGCTGCTACTTCATCCCAGCCTTTTCAGGGTTATATGCACCTTATTGGGAGCCCACTGCAAGAGGGATCATCTGTGGGCTCACTCAGTTCACCAATAAGAGTCATATTGCTTTTGCCGCATTGGAAGCTATTTGTTTCCAAACCCGAGAGATTCTGGATGCCATGAACCGTGACTGTGGAATTCCGCTCAGTCATTTGCAGGTGGATGGAGAAATGACGAACAACAAAGTTCTTATGCAACTGCAAGCAGACATTCTTCATATTCCAGTAATAAAAGCCTCCATGCCTGAAACAATGGCACTGGGAGCTGCCATGGCAGCAGGAGCTGCAGAAGGGGTGAACGTCTGGAGCCTGAAACCTGAGGATTTGTCAACCATCATGATGGAACGGTTTGAACCACAGATCAAAGCCACAGAAAGTGAAATTCGTTATTCTACATGGAAGAAAGCTGTGATGAAGTCAATGGGTTGGGTTACAGGTCAGCCTTCTGAAAGTAGTGAAGCTAATAACTTCTCTAGTCTGCCCTTGGGTTTTTTTATAGTGACTAGCATGATAATGTTAATTGGAGCAAGATACATCTCAAGTATATTTTCATAATACCAAGCATGGACTCTCAAGATGTGAGCTTTTCACAAAATGAAATAAATCCAGCAATTCTGCCTTTTAGTGTGATGATGCTATAACAGACTCTAACTTCACTCATTGAACACTTAACTTCATGACTTAAAAGAACCCTAGAAGTAGACTTTTGGCTGGAAATAAATAAATTACAGCAGAAAATGCTGCAGAAATATTTGGTGTGTTTTTTAACATCAGCAGTTAAGGTCAGACCAACCACTAGGAGTCAACCCCTCCACTGTCATAAAATCCTACTTCACTCCCTCTAAAATACAGAACACTGAGATTCTGTCTATGGAATTTTTCATCATACATTTTCTAACCTTTAGGACTAGGATTTGGCTCTCTGTGCTACACACACTTGATTAAGAGGTGTAACTACCTTGTTAAAACTGAGGGATATCTTGTTGTAACTGTTGCTGTTTATAATGGATCCCAAAGTCCTCTTTTGCACATATTAGGGAGGCTACAATACCTTTATTGAATGTTTAAGGGAAACATTAGTTTTTATAATAGAAATGTAGCATTCTCATAGCCTAGATATTTTCCTAAAATATATTTGTCAAAATTCTTCAGACATTTTACATGCCTCACCAATTACACTACTTTTCTATGTAGATCATATAGGGAGAAGGGCATGTTTTACTTTTTATTTTCATATCTCCATTTTTACATACTCTACTTGGTATGTATAACATATATGCTTATATTCTTCATATAGAGAACCCACTGATGAAGTTTATAAGAAGGATAGTCTTATGTGGACCACCACAATAAATATTTTAGGGTAAACATATACACATATATATTTAGAGCAACGAATACACATACTATTATCAGTAGAAAGTTTTTTAAATAACTGGTATTTATTATTTTAGTATGTGTTTTATATTGATATAAAACAGTATATTATGGTTTCAACAATATTTCTTACAATTACCTTTTAATTTAATTGCCTTAGCTAGATATATGTCAGAAACAAAAGGGGAAAACTGTGGAATACTACAGTAAGCATTATTTTCTAGCAGAAAAAAACTGATTGTTCAAACAAAACTAATAATACACTACGAGTTAAGCATATATAAAACAAAAATAGCAAGCAAGTTGAAAGTAGATAGATGGAAATGTAAAATATTGTAAGGTTCATATACTATATGGGAAATAATATATCACTTGAAGTTACACTGTCAATACTCTAAATCCTAAAATAACAAAACAAAAAATTAAATTTAGTGCACAGGCCAGAACTATAAAAATATTCATTTGACCCAAAAGAAGGCAAAAAAGAGATGAAAAAGGAAAAAAGAAAAGATAGAAAAATGAAAAATAATAACAGGAAAATATATTTAAGCCTAACCATAACAATAAGAACATTAAATGTAAATGGTCTAAACACCTCAATTAGAAAGCAAGATTGTCATATAAAGAAGACTCAAATACATACCGCCTCCAAAAAACATACTTCATAAAAAGAGGAACAAAATAGTCAAAAAAGAAAAAGGATTTTAAAAACATACTATACTCATATTAATGGAAAGGAAGCTGAAGTGATTATTAATAACAAAGTAAATTTCAAAGCAAAAAGTATTACCAGTGATAGACAAAGTCATTTTGCAGTGATAAAAGATCAATTCACTAAAGATATATAACAATCCTAAATATTTATATACCTAACAAAGCTTCAAAATACATAAAGCAAAATCTGATAGAACTGAAAGAAAAAGTAGATAAATCTACAATTATAGTAAGAGATTTCAATATCTCTTCATCATTTGACAGAACAAGTAGAAAAACCAATGATTTGAACAATACTATAGATTGTTCAAATTTTGCTATCAAATAATTTAATTGACATTCATATACCATAACACAGTAAGAGAATACATATTCATTTCAAGTGCCTATGAAATATTTACCAAGACATATCTTATTTAGGCCATCAACCAATCTTCAATAAATTTAAAAGGATTTCACATAAAGTATGCCCTGTGAGAACAATGGAATTATAAATCAATAAAATGTTTTTCTAAATGTCGAAATATTTGGACACTAAGTTGAAAAGTTTTAAACAATCCCCAAGTTGAAAAGATACAGAAGAAAAATAAAAAATATTTGGGACATAATGAAAATGAAGATACATCATAACAAAATTTGACATATCACTAAAGCAGCACTTAGAAATTTCTAGGACTAAAGGCCTAGAAGAGAGACAAAGTTTCAAATCAGTGACCTCGGCTTCAATCTTAAGAAACTGGAAATAGAATAACAAATTCAATATAAAGTATAAGAAAATAAAATAGGATACAATAATCAGTGGTATAGAAAATAGAAGGCAGGAGGCACGAGGAGGATCGGAATGAAGAGTGGGCAGAAGCGGGTAGGAAAAATGATTAAAAGAGTCACAAAGCAAAACAGGAAGGAGTGAATATGTTCATTTATTAATTATGGTGACATATAAAAGGTGACTATGTCAAAATTGAACACTTTAAATATGTGCAGATTATTATACATCAATTATACCTCAAAAAAAGTTTTAATAAAGAAAAATAATCACCTCAAATTCTGAAGGAATATAACCAAAGTTTGCTCAGTTAGTTGATCTTGGCTGTTTTCTATTAAGCATACTGATGCATCCTCTGCTTCTATAGTCTGCTAGTATGGAGTGTGCTACTTCCTGTCTCTAGAAGGTCTATCAGCTTTATTTGAAGTCATTTGTGTGATTAGACTGGAGAAGTACATGATAATGTCTAGTATCATTTAAACCAAATTAATTTCCCATTTCATTTATCTGTTCATAATTCTCAGTCTGGGACCTGCCGCAAATGACCTTATGAAAAGTCACAAACAAAGACGCCGTAAGAAAATCAGACTAAAAGTCTTCAAACTCAGTATCTCATTCTTCCTCACTTCTGAATGTTATACTCCTGTGGTTATCAGCTTTTTTTTAAAATACTTTGGCTTTATAAGTCTCATTTTCATAATTTAACCTATTATGGTATTGATAAATTATAGTACTTTGTCCCAAGGCTATTAAGGAGCTTCTGTATATTCTATCATAAAATTAGCTAATGAATAATTTCTCTATATTGCCACTAAGCAGAACTACATGGTTAAATTATGATGATGGCGTCTCATCACATGCATGTTATGAAACAGCAAGTCATCATTTAATGTCAGGCATATGTGTGAGTGGGAGAGCAGGAGCTCAAACACTAACCAGGAGAATGAAAAACATCTAATTCTGATACTGTTTTCCAAAGGCACAGGTTGTGAGGGCTACCCTGTGGCTCAGTGGTAAAGAATCTGCCTGCCAACATCTAGAGACAGGAAGAACCCCTGGAGGAAGAAACGGCAACCCATTCCAGTAGTCTTGCCTGGAGAACCCCATGGACAGAGGAGCCTGGCAGGCTACAGTCCATGAGTTTTCAAAAGAGTCAGACATGAATTAGAGACTGAACAACAACAACAATTTGTGAATTAAAACAAGGAAGTCATAGCTGAGAGGGGAAAGGTTGGGTAAGGAAGAGAGAAAAGAAACAAAGAAGGCCATGAAGGGAAAGGGGTTTTAAAGGTATCCAAAGAGAAACTTCTTTTGTGGCTCAGAAGGTAAAGAATCTGCCCACAATGCAAGAGACGCGGGTTTGAGCCTCGTGCCGGAAAGATCCCCTGGAGAAGGAAGTGGCTACCCTCTCTAGTTATTTTTGCCTGGAAAATCCCATGGTTAGAGGAGCCTGGCGGGCTACAGTCCATGGGTTTGCAAAGAGTTGGACATTACTGAACGACTAACACTTTCAAAGAGAAACAAGCTGTACTATTAAATCTAACTGGAGACATCCTGTGTGGTACCCATGTCCAAGCAGCTCTAGGAGTAACAGCAATGGACATCAGACTTAGAGGGATAAGCATCTTTCTCTCCTCACCTGGTAATAATCCTAATTATTATCTGTCTGTGACTAATATCTGGTACTTATATGATTGTTTTGATATTGAAAGCCATAAATTCAAAGGGAAGCTATTGATTCACTCACTGGTAAGCCCTTGTTCTCAATACATCAGTATAAATGTTACATTAAACAATCCCTATTTAGGTGGAACATTATAAACCTACTCTATGACTGTTAGATATGGAAAATGTGTTTCCATGCCATTTTCTTTTTATTCAGAACTAATAAGATTCTCGAGAGTAATTTTGCAGCAAAGTCTAGAGTAAATACAATAACATCTCACACAGCCATCTACTTTATCCTCCCCAGTGAAATGAGAGTTCTTTAGTCCATTCTGATGGTTTCAATCAAAACAAAATAAATAAACTTAGTAAAGTTAATATTTAAATATCCCTCCATAGTTTCCATCAACAACCTTTACAGCCTGATTTATCTGAGCCTTGGAGAAACTGCATGGGATCCTTGTCTGCTACGTGTTTAGCATATACAACAGTTCATTATTATATCAGCTCTCAATAAATTGATTTATTTTACAAAAAGAAAAGAAAGGAAGGCCTTGACCTTTGGTGGGGAAAAAGTAGAGGGTAATAAGATTGTTAATAACCTTACATTAAGCTATCTATGAGTTTGTATGTGCTAAATTGCTTCAGTTGTGTCCAACTCTTTGCGTACCTATAGACGGTAGCCTTAGAGAAGGCAATGGCACCCCACTCCAGCACTCTTGCCTGGCAAATCCCATGGACGGAGGAGCCTGGTAGGCTGCAGTCCATGGGGTCGCTAGGAGTTGGACACGATTGAGCAGCTTCCCTTTCACTTTTCACTTTCATGCATTGGAGAAGAAAATGGCAACCCACTCCAGTGTTCTTGCCTGGAGAATCCCAGGGACGGGGAAGCCTGTCCTGTCATGCTGCCGTCTACGGGGTCGCACAGAGTCAGACACGACTGAAACAACTTAGCAGCAACAGCAGCAGCAACAGACTGTAGCCTACCAGGCTCCTCTGTCCATGAGATTCTCCAGACAAGAATACTGGAGTGGGTTGCCACGCCCTCCTCCAGGAGATCTTCCCGACCCAGGGATCGAACTCACATCTCTTACATCTCCTATACTGGCAGGCAGATTTTTTTACCACTAGTGCCACCTGGGAAGCCCATCTATGAGTTCAGTTCATTGTAAACAATCCACAAATCTTTCTTATGTTCAGTTATTGTAGGATGTTAAGTGTCACAGAAAATCCAAGCTTGAAAAGTATTTGCAAAACCAGTGAAAAGACAGTTTATACTGAAAGTGAAAATGTTAGTCACTCAGCTATGTCCCACTCTTTGTAATCCCATGGACGGTAGCCCGCCAGGTTCCTAGGTCCATGGGTTTCACCAGGGCAGAATACTGGAGTGCATTGCTGTTCTCTTCTCCAGGGGATCTTCCAGACCCAGAAATTAAACTCAGGTCTCCTGCATTGCAGGCAGATTCTTAACCATCTGAGCCACCAGGGAAGATACGTCTACACTAGGAGCTTCAAAAGAGAGCTAGGCAAAAACCAAGATAGCAATGTTCTAAAGATTACAGCTGAAGATAGCTCTGAACCTGAAGTAGGCAATCTGCGTAATTGCATGTCCCTGTTTCTACTTTTGTATGGCTTTAACAAAGTGACCAGAGCAGGGGATGAATAGACACCCTGGAACAGGAAGCTCTAATTAGTGTGTTTCTCTTTCTGTTTCTCTCTGTCTCTCATTGCAAGATAAGGTTTGTCCGACCTCACATACATTTTACCAAATGAACTGACCACTTCTTCCCAGGTCTCTTTCAAGTAGGCCACAGATACTACAATTGGCTTCCCTGGTGGCTCAGTTGGTTAAGGATCTGCCTTCAGTACAGGAGACCCGGATTCAATTCCTAGGTCAGGAAGATCGCCTGGAGGAGGAAATGGCAACCCACTCCAGAATTCTTGCCAGGAAAATCCCATGGACAGAGGAGCCTAGTAGGCTACAGTCCATGGGGTCATAAGGGTAGGACACAACTTAGCAACTAAACCACCATCACCACCATATGCCATTATCTCAGCTTCACAGTTGAGAATAATGAGATGAAGAATAAGAAAATCACTTTCCCAATCCAAAAAGGGTATAGTTTTAGAATTTAGGAGATAACTCATCAGGAGAATATGATTACTTGCCTAGAATTTACTATTTTCAAAAACAATGTTCCCAGTGAAAACTCCGAGACCACCTGTATGATGTAAAGCCTGTGGATGGACAGGGCTTGAGAGAGCACCTAGCTCAACATCATTTAATATAAAAGAAGTGAAAATTTAAAATAACTTACTAGATGCCATTAAAAAGATGGTGGGAATAAAATTACAATCTAATTTTTATACTCTAATGTTCCTTTAGCTTTATCCAACTGGTAAGGTTTTACTTGAACTTTGTCTACCTCAAACAACTCTGTTATGACTTTTTATAAAATGGAAAGTAAAGCTAATAATAACTTATGAATTTCTTATAAACATAGCAAATAATATGGTGCATACTCACATACTCATACACATGTACCTTGTTTATGGCCATTTAAGGCACATTCTGGAAAATTCTGAACTGTAATAAAACACATTTGTTATTCTTCATTTGCTATTTCTGAAAAAAAAAATATTTGCAGACTCTTTGGGGAGCCATTCCCTTACTCATTAAATTGGCAATGAACTGGAAGAGGTACCATTTCTTTTTAGGTACAGAGTGTGCTACTCACCTCCAAACAACTGATACACTTTCAGACTTACCTAATTCATCCCTTCATTTCAGGGAGCAATGTGAATTTCTTTTCCTTCCACCTTCTCTTCCTTCTTCCTTTCTTCGCCCTCCTCTTTGTCTTTTTCTTTTTCCTGAAACAAATCCATTGAGTCATATCAATATGGTATTTACTACTCATATTCACAAACATCAAAAGGACGGCAATCTGTTTAATATCCTGCAGATGAACATGCGCTAAAAAGTGGTACTGGCAATCAGGCACTCGCTGCCCGCTGGGCACCAGGCAGCAATGCGCTAAAGATCTGGCCTGTTGTTCCATAGAGAAGAATGGAATTTCATTACAACTGTATCAGAAACAAATCATGCACCAAATGTTTGCCTGGATGAGTACTTGGAACATCATTTTTCTTTCATTCATCCCCTCACAGCTTCTACACTTCAGCTCTATTGCTGTCAATACATTCTTTGCCTGTTTATATGTCTGTTCCTCTTCCATTTGTTACTATAAGTTCACTACAGTTTTACCTTCTCATACTAGCCCCAATGTGTGTGTGTGTGTGTATACATACATACATATATATGAACTACACAATGCCTACAAATATAAAGAACATGGACAAAAAGGGTATAAACCTTTACAAAAGTTTCTACAGCATTTCCTCAGGTTTCATTTTGTCATGTCATTAGAGAATGGAAACATTTACTCTGCATTTTCCGGATGTTAGAGATGGCTATAAGAAGATAACCTAAGGCTTACAGAGAAAAGGGTTTCCCACATGATGCTAGTGGTAAAGAACCTGCCTGCCAAAGCAGAAGACAGACATAAGAGACATGGGTTCCATCCCTGGATGGGGAAGATGCCTTGAAGGAGGGCACAGCAACCCACTCCAGTATTCTTTTCAGGGGAATCCCATGGACAGAGGAGTCTGACAGGCTACAGTCCATGGGATCGCAAAGAGTCAGACACAACTGAAGCAACTTGGCATGCATACAGAGAGTAAAACATTTAAATTTAAAAAGGATCCCTAATGAATTTCAGATAGAGATTAGAGATATTGTATGTCAGGCCCCTACTTTTAAATATTTAGAAACTGGGTTCCAGAGGTGGTGACAGTCCAAGATTTCAGGGCTGTTCTGGACCTGGAAATGTCGGAATTAGAATCTAGGCAAAATTTCTTCTATATGTATGCCAAATTTTCTTGGAAGATTTCAATTTTAAACATAAAAACTGTTGGTTTTCTCTAGATCAGATATAGAAATATTTAGAAATGCAGTGGTAATTGCTTAGCATGTTCCCATCAACATTCAGAATTCCCAGGGAACCACCTCATCGGAACTGATTTTAAAAGCCCTCTTCTCTCGGTTTCTTCCTTCACGCTCTTTCAGTCGAGGCATGACCACTAACAGTGCCAGATTTATGAAACACAAGCTGGAATCAAGATTGCCAGGAGAAACATCAATAACCTCAGATATTCAGTGACACCACCCTTATGGCAGAAAGTGAAGAGGAACCAAAGAGCCTCTTGATGAAAGTGAAAGAGGAGAATGAAAAAGCTGGCTTAAAACTCAACACTCAAAAAAAAAAAAAAAAATGAACATCATGGCATCAGGTCCCATCACTTCATGGCAAATAGATGGGGAAACAATGGAAACAGTGACAACTTTATTTTCTTGGGCTCCATATTCACTGCAGATGGTCCTTGGAAGAAAAGCTATGACCAACCTAAGACATCATATTTAAAAGCAGAAATATCACTTTGCTGACAAAGGTCTGTAAAGTCAAAGTTATGCTTTTCCCAGTAGTCATGTATGGATATGAGAGCTGGACCATAAAGAAAGCTGAGCACCAAACAATTGATGCCTTTGAATTGTGGTGTTGGAGAAGACTCTTGAGAGTCCCTTGGACTGCAAGGAGATTCAACTAGTCAATCCTAAAGGAAATCAATCTTGAATGTTCATTGGAAGGACTGATGCTGAAGCTGAAACTCCAATACTTTGACCACCTGATGCGAAGAACTGACTCAATTGAAAAGACCCTGATGCTGGGAAAGACTGAAAGTGGGAGGAGAAGGGACAACAAAGGATGAGATGGTTGGATGGCATCACCGACTCAAGTGAGTTTGAGCAAGCTCTGGGAGTTAGTGATGGACAGGGAAGCCTGGTATGCTGCAGTCCATGTGGTAGCAAAGAGTTGGACATGACTGAGCGACTGAACTGACTAAACCTCACTTTTGGGCTTCCCAGGTAGCACTAGTGGTAAAGAACATGCCTGCCAATGCAGGAGACATAAGTGACCTGGGTTCAATTGCTGGGTCAGGAAGATCCCCTGGAGGAGGGCATGGCTACTCACTCCAGTATTCTTGCCTGGAGAATCCCATGGACAGAGGAGCCTGGCAGGGTACAGTCCATGGTGTCATAAAGAGTTGGGCATGACTGAAGTGACTCAGCATCACCCAACCTAACTTTTCCTGTCCCGTCTCTCAAATTTACCCTCTATGTTTTCATTGTGGTTCTTCCTGTTCCTTTCCCACCTCTATCTCTGATTTTACATAATTTATTGTTTCTTTTCCAGCACCCTAGACCTTTTGGAAAGCCTCCCACACCAACCCCCATAAGGAGCCACCTGGTCTTCTTACCTCCAGGGAGGAGCTGTTCGAAGGCACAAAGAGGAAAGAGAAGCAGATCTCCAGCTCCTTGTTCTCTCAATAACCCCCTGGCTGTTCTTAGGAACGTTCCTTGAGCTTCTTCCTCTAGCTCAACATCAACCAATGTTTATGGGCTCTGATCTTTGACCTTGCCACACGGATTCCTAATAACTGTGGATCTGGATTGTCAGGGCAACAATTCAAGCCTCAAGGGCCCTTCAAATTCTGCTGCGAACCTTGTTCACCAGCTCCTCACATCTGGTTTCCAGCTACGTATTCCTATTCGCATCTCCAAAGACCAGAGTCTAGACAAGTCAACTCTCATTTCAGAAATGGTCTGGGGTTTTGGAACCACGTAGAAGTCACCCACCAGGCTGGACCCGCGGCACACCTGATTCTGGGCTAGTGTTTGAAATGGATGGATTAGACCTCAGAGCCCCTGGATCGGTGCCCTACGGTGGCCAGCAAAGGCCACGTGACTCCTCAGACCTTCGCTGCCACTTGGGCTTTTCGGTGCTGCCCTGTGGCCGTGGTGTCAACAAAGCTACAGTTCAGTTCAGTTGCTCAGTCATGTCTGACTCTTTGCAACCCCATGGACTGCAGCACTCCAGGCTTCCCTGTCCATCACGAGCTTCCAGAGATTGCTCAAACTCATGTCCACCGAGTAGGTGATGCCATCCAACCATCTCATCCTCTGTGGACCCCTTCTCCTCCTGCCTTCAGTCTTTCCCAACATCAGGATCTTTTCCAATGAGTCAGTTCTTCACATCAGGTGGCCAAAGTATTGGAGTTTCAGCTTCAGCATCAGTCCTTCCAATGAACACCCAGGACTGATTTCCTTTAGGATGAACTAGTTTGATCTCCTTGCAGTCCAAGGGACTCTCAAGAGTCCTCTCCAACACCATATTTTGAAAGCATCAATTTTTCGGCACTCAGCTGTCTTTATAGTACAACTCTCACATCCATACATGACTATTGGAAAAACCATGGCTTTGACTAGACCAACCTTTGTTGGCAAAGTAGTCTCCGCTTTTTAATATACTGTCTAGGTTGATCATAGCTTTTCTTCCAAGGAGAAAATGTCTTTTAATTTCATGGCTACAGTCACCATCTGCAGTGATTTTGGAGCCCAAGAAAATGAAATCTTCCACTGTTTCCATTGTTTCCCCATCTATTTGCCTGAAGTGATGGGACCAGATGCCATGATCTTAGTTTTTTTAATGTTGAGTTTTAAGCCAGCTTTTTCACTCTCCTCTTTCACTTTCACCTAGAGGTTCTTCAGTTCCTCTTCACTTTCTGCCGTAAGGGTGGTGTCATCTGCATATCTGAGCTACATGTCTCTTGAAAACAAAAATCTGTCCATTTCACCTTATCGCTTTAAATGTGCTCATTGCAATCATTTCACAGGTAAGCTAAGTAGCCTGGCATCTAAGGTTTGAATACCTATGTTCTGTCTTCTACTTGTTCTAGTTTCACTTCACTTGTCTTATCTTTTCACTGACCAGGTGACTCGGTCGGTTTTCCTGGAAGCTGTCAAATTAAAGAGAAATCTCTGTACTTTTTCTAGACAGAAAAAATTAGAGATGTAAAATAAGACTGTTTATGGTGTTTTCCCCTTTACAAGATGCATATCATTCTTTCATCTTAAAAAGATGTTATCTTCATTATTTAGGGATGAAAAAAGGGATTCTTGGTGAGATTTAAAGGTCTGAGAAGTATGGTCATTAACCTCTCCTAGAAATCAATTATTTCATTATGATTTTTCAAAAACTTCTAAATATCTAATTATTTCCATTTTAAATCATACTAGTCTGTGTATTGCTTTTCATTAATTCATTTCACTTAACTCTACTGCATTATTCTAAAAATAACTCTACTGTCAGATTTATCAACTTTCCTTAACTTAGAAAAAAGTCCTTAGAGGCTTCCCAGATGACACTAGTGGTAAAGAATCAGCTTGCCAATGTAGGAGATTTCAGAGAAGGGTTTGATCCCCTGGAAAAGGAAATGGCAACCTGCTTCAGCATTCTTGCCTGGAAAATTCCATGGACAGAGGAGCCTAGCAGGCTACAGTCAATAGGGTTGCAAAGAGTCGGTCACGACTGAATGACTGAACACTCACGCACAGTTTGACATTTAGTTTGGTATATAATAGTTCTTTCATATGTGAGTTTTTTCTAATCCTTAGTTTCTCACTGATCACGACAGAAGTTTCTAAATAAAGAGAGCTTATCCTTATAGTAATAATCTCATAAAAATCAGATTGCCAGCTTAAGTTTGGTCATATAACTCAGCTAATCAGTGAATGAATCTATATTTATTAAGTTCCTCCTATGCTAAGTACCATGGGGAATATAAAAGTGGGAACTATATGGTATCTGCTTTCCAAGATTTTAAAATCTGATATTGGCAGTATGTTATATTCAGAAATGGCCATGAAGTACAGCAATATTTGAAAAGTACTATTTAGTGAATGAATGAAAGTGTAAATGAGTGGACTGCATATGCGGTAGGTGATACAGAAGGGAAAGGACACTTGTATTTGAAATTAAAAGAAAAATAATTATGGCAGGATCAGCCTCCTAAGATGTGAACCAGACTTCTAAGATGGATAGAATGCCAATAGATAAGGATGGTGAGATGAAAATAAACCCACTTGTGGGGAATGATATAAGTAATGGCATTAGAGACAAGCCTCGCAGTTTTTAAGCTTATCTGTTTAAACAGAGTGTGATAATGTTACAAAGAAGAGGGAAACAAAAGCTGGAGCCAGATTTTGAAGAATGTTAAATATCATGCTAAGAACCTAGGTCTTTTATTTACCCTTTGGGAACTAGAGGTTCACAGAAGGTTTATATCGAGGTAAATATCATGATAAAACTCTCGTGTCTATCCCTCCTAGACTCCTAACTCTCATTATTGGAAGTGTGCATGGAGTACATGGAGAGCAGTAAGGGCATGGACTTCTGGCTTCAGATCTGGGCTCTATCACTTACCGTGAGACCTTTGCCAAGTTAATCAACCTTTCTACACTTCCGTTTTTTCAACTCTAAACTGAAGATGAGGATGGTGATAATGATAATGATAGTTGTGAGGAATAAATGAATTGTTTGAGGAACAAATGAATTAATGTATGCAAAGAGCTTAGATCAATTTTCAGAAGTGTGAAAGTCCCACTTATGGTTAGTCACTTCAGTTCAGTTCAGTTCAGTCGCTCAGTCATGTCCGACTCTGCGACCCCATGAATCGCAGCACGCCAGGCCTCTGTGTCCATTACCAACTGTCATCACCGGAGTTCACTCAGACTCACGTCCATCGAGTCAGTGATGCCATCCAGCCATCTCATCCTCTGTCGTCCCCTTTTCCTCCTGCCCCCAATCCCTCCCAGCATCAGAGTCTTTTCCAATGAGTCAACTCGTCGTATGAGGTGGCCAAAGTACTGGAGTTTCAGCTTTAGCATCATTCCTTCCAAAGAAATCCCAGGGCTGATCTCCTTCAGAATGGACTGGTTGGATCTCCTTGCAGCCCAAGGGACTCTCAAGAGTCTTCTCCAACACCACAGTTCAAAAGCATCAATTCTTCGGCGCTCAGCCTTCTTCACAGTCCAACTCTCACATCCATACATGACCACAGGAAAAACCATAGCCTTGACTAGATTACTTTGTTGGCAAAGTAATTTCTCTGCTTTTGAATATGCTATCTAGGTTGGTCATAACTTTCCTTCCAAGGAGTAAGCGTCTTTTAATTTCATGGCTGCAATCACTATCTGCAGTGATTTTGGAGCTCCCCCCCCCCAAAAATAAAATCTGACACTGTTTCCACTGTTTCTCCGTCTATTTCCCATGAAGTGATGGGACCAGATGCCATGATCTTAGTTTTCTGAATGTTGAGCTTTAAGCCAACTGTATAACTGTTGCCAAATAGGACAGAAGAGTTGGGTGATTCTTTTGTTTCTATACCTTTAAAATTAAATCTCAAAAGAGTTCCTAAAAAAGGGAAAGACGAATCATAAACTAGCACAGGTTTAATTATGTGTATTACAAGCGTAGGCTTATACATTAAGTATTTTTGGCAACCTAGATGATAGTCCTATTTGTCCTTTGTGTGATAAGAGGATGTGAAAAGTGCAACTAAAGAATGGAAAGAGATGTTATAAAATCAAGGTTTCTAGATTATGAGAATACATTCAAAAAGATTCTTACATTGGATTTGGCAACAATTTCTGGCTATAACACAAAATGCATAGGCAAAAAAAGAAAAAATAAATTAATTGAGACATCAAAATTGAAAACTTCTTTGTATCAAATGACACTATCAAAAGAGTGAAAAGATAATACATAAAATGGAGGAAAATATTTGAAAATAATATATCTGATAAGGAATTAATATCTGGAATATATAAAACTACCACTCAATAAAAGCAAAACCCCAAAAAAACAACCCAATTAAAAATTGGGCTTAACAGACAATTATCCAGAAAAGATATACAAATGGCCAATGAGCACATGAAAAGGTGCTCAACACTGCTAGTCATGAGGGAAATGAAAATGAAAACTGCAAAAAGATATCATTTCACACCCATTAAGATGGCTATTATCAAGGAAAAAGAAAAAGAAGTATTGGCAAGGATGTAGAGATACTGGAACACTTATACACTGCTGGTAGGAATGTCAAATGGTGCAGGTGCTGTGGGAAACAGTATGATGTTTCCTCAAAAAAGAAAACATGAAATTACTGTATGATCCTCCAATGCCAATTCTAGGAATATACCCAAAAGAATCTCTGAAAGCAGAGACTCGAATAGATGGATGCACACCAGTGTTCACAGCAGCAGTATGCACAGTGCCTAAAGGAGGAAACAACCTAAATGTCCAGTGACAGATGATGAATAAGCAATGCAGTATGTCCATGCAGTGGAGCATCATTCAGTGCAAATGGGGATGGGGTTCTGATACACGCTACAGTATAGATGAAACTGGAAAACATTATGCTAAGTGAAATAAGTGAGACCCCAAATTTAACATATTGTATGGCTCCACTTATGTAACCCACTCCAGTACCCGTGCCTAGAAAGTCCCATGGACAGAGAAGCCTGGTGGGCTGCAGTCCATGGGGTCGCAAAGAGTTGGGCACGACTGAGCGACTAACACTACTTATATAAAAATCACAGGAGAGTCAACATTTGTAGAAATAGAAAGCAGAAAATACTGGTTACTAGAGGCTGGGGAAAGGGAGTAATGAAGACGTTGTTTAATGGGCACAGAGTTCAGTTTGGGATAAAGAAAAAGTTCTAGAGATGTACAGTATCAACAGTTGTACAACAGTGTGAATGTACTTAATGCCACTGAATTGAACACTTAACAGGAAGTTTAATATTATGTATATTTCACACACACACACAAAAATCTTTGCTTTTCTATGGTTATCAACCATCTAGATCTGAGTTAAGTAACTTACACTAAGAAGTGCATCACACTTCTTATGTAACATATAACTTACAAATTATCATTATGCTGACAGTTTCTAAGTAAATTATTTCCCCTGTCCAAATTCATATATGCCCTTTGGTTATCATTGTTTTTATTGAAATGTCCTTTTTCCCAAATAACAAGGTTTACAGGCATTTGATTTGCCAAACACATTTTTAAAAAAAATTTTAGTTGCTTTACAATGTTGTCTTAGTTTTTGGTGTACAGCAAGGGGATCCAGTTATGTATACACACACACACACACACACACACACATATATATTAGAGTTATATATATATATTTATGTATATATATTCATTTTCATCATTGTTTATTACAAAATATTGAATAAAGTTCCCTTTGTTATAGAGTAGAACCTTGTTGTTTATCTATTTATATGTAGTAGTTTGTGTCTGTTAATCCCAGACTCCTAATTTATCCCTCACTACCACCATCCCCTTTGATAGGAAACGTCCCCATAAGTTTGTTTTCTATGTATGCAAGTCTGTTTCTGTTTGGTAAATAAATTCATTTGTATCCTTTTTTAGATCCCAAGACAGATATATGATATCTGAGTAATACTGCATTGTGTACATGAACTGCTTCTTCTTTATCTGTTATCTGTCAATGGACATTTAGGTTGCTTCCATGTCTAGGCTATTGCAGATAGTGATGCTATCAACATTCCCCAGTGTTCCTGTATGTTTTCTAATTAGAGTTTTCTCTAGACATATGCTCAGGAATGATATTGCAGGATCATGTGGTAACTCTATTTTTACTTCTTTAAGAAACCTCCATACTGTTGTCCATAGTGTCTACAGCTGCCCTGAAAACTTTTGAAACCAATAACCTATAGACCAAGTGAACTTCTCTCACCACTCCTGTGTTATATTGGCATCCTCATTTAGTTGCATTGATATGAAAATATGGCTGAGTATGAAAAATCAGAGAACAACAAAGGAGAACGATTGAGTGGTCCATGGTAGGATCCTCATTAGCATGTACCCAAAGCAATATTAGGACATAGGGTTCGTTATGCTGTTTCAAAGATTCTTTGTCTTCTTTTCTAGGAAAACATATCCTAATAATGAAGAACTTGCATTTTATGTACTGAAATACACATTCGAAAACTTGTTAGCTTGTACGCCTTTAAACATGGTGTATTATCCATAAAGCAATAGTTCAAAAGGTCGGTATTCTCTGCATAATAAATCTGAACAATATGCATTTTAGTTTCCAGTATCTTTAAGACTCTGAAGAGAGATTTCTCACCAGAGAAAGATTTAAGTCCTTCTCCCTGACCCTCTATTCCCTTTCTCACAGCTCCTGAATAGATGGGCATGACCCCAAGTGTGGTTCTGAGTTTGTTGCTTTGCAAAGATACCCATCTGTTCCTTTCATTGTCTTCCTAGTCATATCTGACTGGGTTTGGGATGTCCAAATTCATTTCTGTTATTTTCAACACGACAGAGCCAAGAACTCTTTGGACAAGTAACTGCATTACAAGCTTCTGCCTTATGTGTCCTCAAAAGAATTGCCCTTGTCTGAATACAGAACCTTTATAATGAGAGAAAATGTAGAAAACTCTGCCAGGAAAAAAAATGCATTTGATATTAGACCTGCTATCAAAATGGACATTTTTAAAGATGAATTCCAGCCAACAAAAAACAAAACATGTCAAATTTCCAACAAATATGGCATTTTAATCTTGACCTTTCCTAATGTGCTGATATTTCAGAGGTTATTATTTTTCATGAATGTTTTAAACAGAATATATAAGCTATATGAAAAGACATTTTTCCTGTTGATTCCCTTCTAGAATGTAATCACAGGGCCAGTTTTAAAATATGCAACAGAAAAATTTGTTGAACTGGATTTTTTGTTTGTTTGTTTAGATGCCCTAAATGAGTAAGCAGAGATATGAAATTTATTGTTTTTATTCCCAGATATATTCTGGCTCATCTTGAATTTTAGCTTGCTTCTGAGTTGTTACCTCTTAAAGCAGAAATATTATAGAAGTACAGTTTTTGATGATAATATAATAATATGCTCAGACACTCAGTCGTATCCCACTGTTTATGATCCCATGGATTGTAACCTACGAGGTTCCTCTGGCCATGGGATTCTCCAGGCAAGAATACTGGAGTGGGTTGCTATTTCCTTCTCCAGGGGGTATTCCCTACCCAGGGACTGAACCTGGGTTTCCTGCATTGCAGGTTGATACCTTACCAACTGAGCCACCAGGGACACCGCATTATTTTTAAGTACTTCTGTTTCTCCAAATAGAAAATTTGACAGGATCTCCAATAAATCCAAATAACCACAAGATAGAAAACTTTAGCTACTGCTGTGACCTCACTAGATTCATTGAATCTAATTGTCATGCATTGAGTGTCCAGTGTACGGTGTCCACTATGCAGTGGGAGCACAGAGATAAATAAGATACTTTACTTTTGCAGAATGCATTATCGTGCAGCACAAGCTAATAACTGTAAAAATATGATAGCTATTTCCCCTGAGGCTACATCAGAATGCTATGGTATAATATGCTCAGATGCTCACTTGTGTTTTTGTGACCCCCCAGACTGTAGCCCACCAGGCTCCTCTGTCCATGGACTTCTCCAGGCAAGAATACTGGAGTAGGTTGCCATTTCCTTCTCCAGGGGGTCTTCCTGACCCAGAGATCGAACCCAGGTCTCCTGCATTGCAGGCGTGTTCTTTACCAACTGAACCACCAGGGAAACCACATCAGACTGGGGATAAAAATCAAAGGTACAATAATTCAAGTAACTGTCATTTCTTGAAGATGTCTAATGAAATGCCGACTCCCCAAGCCTTACCCTCTGGTCATCACAGGGCTGTTCCAGGCTTCATACTGAGGTTACTGTCTTAGAGCAAAACATGATGAGGAGTGTTGATTCACAATAATGCCATTGCTTTGCCCACTGCTTTTTTTTTAATTGGAGTATAACTGCTTTACAGTGTTGTATTAGTTTCTGCTGTACAACAAAGTGAATCAGCTATTTGTATACATATATCCCCTCCCACTTAGACCACCCTCATACCCCCACATCCTACCCCTCTAGGTCACCACAGAGCATCAAGCCGAGCTCCCTATGCTATTCAACTAGCTACCTGTTTTGGAGGGTGGGACAGATTGAGAGATTAAAATTGACATATATACACTGCCCACTGTTCTTTACACAATCTCAGTTGTACCCTTTCTTCTGTAGGTAAGTAGTCTCTGTACTATATGAGACTACTCCTGAGCCTCAACTCATGGGAAGGACATCTGCTTCCTGGGTTTTCCATCCTTTGCTTTTGGGCTCTGAAATTCCTTCTCAACAGGGCAAGAAAGAGACTGAAGTGAGATACTTCCACATCCCTCAGGTCTACTAAAATGGAAGGTGGCACCTCATCTCCATCTGTCCACAATTCCTAATACTTGATAGGAGTACTCCATCCCAAGTAGATGCAACAGCAATTGCTCAGTTATGTGAGCAAATAAATCCAGGTCTGGCTAAGCCTAAGTTGAAATTCTATCACATGCAACTGAAAAGACTCCTGGCTATTAATAGCTGTTCCTTCCCAGGCTGAATTTTGGCCACCTCTTTGGAGTTCTTCTAAAATGTTGTACATGCCTCTAGGAGCAATTAATAAATTCCATCTTAATTATGTGTTTGATTGCCTCTTTTGTCTACTAGATTACAAGCTTCTTTAAGGTAGGAGCTCTGTCATTTTTTTTTCCTTTCTTTTCACTGGTAGTATAGATTTCTGCTTTATTGACTATGCCAAAGCCTTGACTGCGTGGATCACAATAAACTGTGGAGAATTCTGAAAGAGATGGCAATACCAGACCACCTGACCTGCCTCTTGAGAAATCTATATGCAAGTCAGGAAGCAACAGTTAGAACTGGACATGGAACAACAGACTGGTTCCAAATAGGAAAAGGAGTACATCAAGGCTGTATATCGCCACCCTGCTTATTTAACCTATATGCAGAGTACATCATGAGAAAAGCTGGGCTGGATGAAGCACAAGCTGGAATCCTGATTGCTGGGAGAAATATCAATAACCTCAGATATGCAGATAACACCACCCTTATGGCAGAAAGTTAAGAAGAACTAAAGAGCCTCTTAATGAAAGTGAAAGAGGAGAGTGAAAAAGTCAGCTTAAAGCTCAACATTCAGAAAACTAAAATCATGGCATCTGGCCCCATCACTTCATGGGCAATAGATGAGGAAACAGTGTCAGACTTTATTTTGGGGGGCTCCAAAATCACTGCAGATGGTGACTGCAGCCATGAAATTAAAAGATGCTTACTCCTTGGAAGGCAAGTTATGACCCAACCTAGAAAACATATTTTAAAAAAGAGACATTACTTCTCCAACAAAGGTTCATCTAGTCAAAGCTATGGTTTCCCCAGTAGTCATGTATGCATGTGAGAGTTGGACTATAAAGAAAGCTGAGCACTGAAGAATTGATGCTTTTGAACTGTGGTGTTGGAGAAGACTCTTGAGAGGCCCTTGGACTGCAAGGAGATCCAACCAGTCTATCCTAAAGGAGATCAGTCCTGGATGTTCATTGGAAGGACTGATGTCGAAGGTGAAACTCCAATACTTTGGCCACTTGATACAAAGAGCTGACTCACTGGAATAGACTCTGATGCTGGGAAGGATTGAGGGCAGGTGGAGAAGGGAACGACAGAGAATGAGATGTTTGGATGGCATCACCCACTCAATGGACATGGGTTTGGGTAGATTTGGGGTGTTGGTGATGGACAGGAAGGCCTGGCGTGCTGCAGTCCATGGGCTCACGAAGAATTGGACATGACTGAGTGACTAAACTGAACTGAAACTGAGTAGAGATTAGCAGTTAAAATGTATTCCTTTAAAAGGATGGACAGAGAAGTCCGGTGTGCTGCAGTCCATGGGGTCACAAAGAGTTGGACACGACTGAGCAACTGACCTGCACTGAACTGACATAAAAGATGAATATTTTCCTCCTGTTTAAAGTTTTTTGCCGGGGACCAGCCCTGGCTGATCCAGGGTATTCGAAGGAGAGACGGCGTAGGCGAAGATCAGGAAACAATTGCTTAATTAAACGTTAATTAAGGATATAAAGAGTGATAGAATGAGGATAGCTCAGTAGGAAAATTCAGTGGAGAAAAGAGGCTGAGTAGCTTGGTTTACGCGGGAGACCAATAAAACTTCAAGACAAGAAGTTTGCACCACTTACGTAGGCCGCAGGCGTCCTTCCGTTCTCCCGAAGGAGAGGAGACACTGAGGCCTCCCCGGTCGGATCTTAGAAGCCCAGGCATAATTAGTAAGCATGGTGGGTTCCACGCTCCAGATGGAGACTCAGCCAGAGTGAAAGAGAGAGAGACATGGGGATACCAGTATTTCGAGAAACTGATCCCAATTCTTTATTTTCCATGGTCTACTTTTATACACTGAGATGTTATGCAAAAGTCACGCGGGGTCAGCAGTCCTGACTTTTATCAAAGTCAGGTGCTTCATACAAATGTATACAGAGGTCTTAGGGGTGTTACATCATCTTCTGGCCAGGGGGGCCTGCTGACAATTTACGACCCTCTCCTTGTGACAGCGGTCAGTCAATCAGGACACTTATTTCTCCAGGGCTGATTATTCTCAAAACAGACACCACCCAAATAAAGTTACATTCCTATAGGGTGACGGTGTAGTGGGTTTTAGTTAAGGAAAGAATTTACTTAGCCTAAGGTCTAACATGATTAATATCAAAGGTTAATACTTATTTCTTCTATACATTCATTAATGTGTGTAAGGGCAGGGGGTATGGAGACTTAGCAACAAACATTGGCTCAACAAATGAAAAACCCTTCACCAACACAATTTCTAATTAGCCCACTATACTTATAGTTTTCTAACTTCTCTAAAGAACCTGTTTTTAGAGGGTTTAAAGCATCTTGTGCCTGTCACGGTTGGGAGGCTGTGAGCAATCACATGTGGCCGGACAAGCCTGTCAGGCAGGCTAGAGAACCTTCAGAGGAGTTTGTAGGTTAAAACATTCTTGTCACACCCAAGAGTTTTTATTGACTGGAGCTCTAGGTTAACTCCTTCTCCGAAAGAGGTGGTGGGGGACAGCCCCCCGTAAAGTCAGAGGTGTAGGTAAGAGCACAAAGTAGTAAAGTAGGCAGGCTCTGGTTATGGGGGTAGACGCTCGAGGATTTCCAGGGGGACTCCTGAGGCTCAATCCCACCTTTGCGTATGTCGAGCCTCCTTCCTCATGACCTTTGCCATGGGCGGAGTACCTCACTCTGGCCCCCAACAGTTTTTATATTCTTTCTTCAACAGAAATAATATCCAAAGTCTTACATGTCTCTGAGAAACTCTTTTAATTCAGATTTTAAGAATAATACTCATATTTCTCAGCATATCAACAATGTATATGAAATATCATTTAGTGATCCCACCCACCTACTGTAATGTATTCAGTACCTTATAGAACTGAATACCTGTCAGAAAATTGGCACTATTTTAAATCAGATATGAGACACAGTTTGAAAAATAACACCTAAGCCTATAATTCTAAAGACACTAACGTTTAACCACTGTAAACATTGCATGTTATGAAGAATTATACCTATCACTGAATAAGCTTTCTGTTAGTCTTTCTCAGTTTATAGCTAAAAGGTCAATGAAATTGCTCAAACTCTGGTCAGCCATAGAACAGAAGAATGATGATTATATAATTTGTTTGTTATATCTGTATTTATTTTTGTCTGAATATCCTTATTCAAGACACAGCACATTTCCTTAATGACACAGTTTGTGATTACATTAAAGAACCATTGTGTATAAAATATCATATTTGGAAAAGTCAGTATTACCTAATAAAGCTGAAGCTATTGAACAGGGAAACATTATAGCAGGGGTCTTGTCTGCAATTTAAAATCCCAAAGAGTAAATTCTCTCACATTAAAACCTAGAAAAAAGTCTTCATGCATCCTACTATGTCATCTCTCTGCTGAAACAATCATGATTACCTCTCAGAAGGCCAGCTGCAATCAAATATATATGGTGTGAAAAATAGATGTGAATGAATAGAGAAGCTCTGAAAATAACTCATGGTAGTCCCTCTTGCTCCAATTGACTAGAAAATTCTAATACAATGATTGTTAACCAATTTTAAGGTTAACTAGAACTTTTTCTAACTTGTAGCCATTACATCTTAAATTTATCCTGGATTTACACTTTAGACTCCTTTAAGAAAGTTAGATTGAAAGCAGATATACTCTCATAAAGACTTAAATCTCAAGTAAAATATTCATATACTATCTAGCCAATATTTTTTACAAATTTTTAATTAAAATTGATAGAATAAATAATTATTTTGTCTTTTTCTATAGTTCTCTTTCTTTCCTTTATTAAAAGAAATAGCCTGGATTATTTTTATAATAGAGAAAATCTAGCCAAAAATGATAGAAGCAATAACGTATTGCAAACTTTGGGTATGGGACAAAGATGGATTATAAGATTAGACACAATCCAATAGCTTTACTCCCTCACATGATCCTTTTATAATATTTCCTATCAGTTGTTTGTGTGAAGATGCAGCCTCCAAACTCAGTTATTTGATAGTCTTGTTTGACATCTCTCCCTCATCCTATACAAATTCATTGCTGTCTAGATCATTCATCAATTTTCATAAAATCTTGCCAACCTTAGATCATAAACATTTCCTAAATTCATTTGCATATTTCTAGTTCTTCTACCAATAACTTACTTCAAACTATCAGTTTCTCACCAGATATTTTTTTAATTCCTTCCCTTTTTAAAGATATTTACTTTAATAGCCTCCTAACTAACTAACTAAATCACTGCAGATGGTGACTGCAGTCATGAAATTAAAAGATGCTTACTCCTTGGAAGGAAAGTTATGACCAACCTAGATAGCATATTGAAAAGCAGAGACATTACTTTGCCAACAAAGTCCATCTAGTCAAGGCTATGGTTTTTTCTATGGTCATGTATGGATGTGAGAGTTGGACTGTGAAGAAGGCTGAGCGCCGAAGAATTGATGCTTTTGAACTGTGGTGTTAGAGAAGACTCTTGAGAGTCCCTTGGGCTGCAAGGAGATCCAACCAGTCCATTCTGAAGGAGATCAGCCCTGGGATTTCTTTGGAAGGAATGATGCTAAAGCTGAAACTCCAGTACTTTGGCCACCTCATGCAAAGAGTTGACTCATTGGAAAAGACTCTGATGCTGGGAGGGATTGCAGGCAGGAGGAGAAGGGGATGACAGAGGATGAGATGGCTGGATGGCATCACTGACTCGATGGACGTGAGTCTGAGTGAACTCCAGGGGTTGGTGATGGATAGGGAGGCCTGGTGTGCTGCTATTTATTTATAAATAAATAGTAGTAAGCAATTATAAATTATTGCTTCAGTAGTAAGCAATAAGTATCTTGGTGAATGTTTCAGGATGAGTGAATGAATGTATTAATGAATAAAGTAAAACATTACAGGATGATGTCATACTGGGCAGACATATAGTACTAGAATTCTTGTTTTGTCTCACAAAATACACATTTTAAGCGGTTTTCTTCATAAATAAGCCACTAGTCAGCATGGCATAATATGTAAAGCACTCAGATTGTGTTTAACTCTTTGCGACCCCATAGAGTGCAACATGTCAGGTTTCTCTGTCCTTCACTATCTCCTGGAGTTTGCTCAAACTCCTGTTCATTGAGTCAGTGATACCATCCAACCATCATCTGCCACCCTCTTCTCCCTTTGACTTTAATCTTTCCCAGCATCAGTGTCTTTTCTAATGAGCTGGCACTTCACATCAGGTGGCCAAAGTATTGGAGCTTCAGCTGCAACATCTGTCCTTCCATCTGTACTTTATGGATAGTCAGGACTGATTTCCTTTAGGATTGACTGGTTTCCTTTAGGATTGACCGGTTTGATCTCCTTACAGTCCAAGGGACTCTCAAGGGTCTTATACAACACCACATTTCGAAATCATCAATTCTTCGATGCTCAGCCTTCTTTATGGCCCAGCTCTCACATCCATAAATGACTACTGGAAAAACCATAGCTTTGACTAGATGGACCTTTGTTGGCAAAGTAATGTCTCTGCTTTTTAATACACTGTCTAGGTTTGTCATAGCTTTTCTTCCAAAAAGCAAGCATCTTTTAATTTCATGGCTGCAGTCACCATCT
>NW_011494800.1:1899314-1917526 GCF_000754665.1 Bison bison bison | reverse complement strand
TTCTCCCTGCAATCTTGATTCTAGCTTTTGATTCATCCAGCCTGGCATTTCACATGATGTACTTTGCATATAAGTTAAATAAGCAGGGTGACAATATACAGCCTTAATGTACTCCTTTCCCAATTTTGAACCAGTCTGTTCCATGTCCACTTCTGTTTAATATTACTTCTTTCCAAAGACTGTATGTTAAAGGCACATTTCCGGGCTCCTCAAGATTTCTGTATTCTAACTTGACTTCTCACAATATATTATAAATTCTAGAGGAAATCATTTTAAAACCGAAAGTTTATATAGTAACAAATATTTGGACAAAGAGTAAAACATTCTGATGTCTTCTATACAGTGTAGATTATTAGACTCACAGATTTGGGTTTACTGTTATTAAACCAAAGTCAATCATAGAGATGATTGGCTGAATTTTTAATTTCCATATGAATAGTGTCTAATTTTAAAGTCAGCCCTGTCTCAATTAGCCAATTATGATGTAGGCTCCAGTTTTATATTGCCAGTAACTTGCTAAGCATTTCACTGCCAGCTGTCTTTCTTTCTGTCTTTTATGTAAGAAAGAGGAAGAAAATACTTGTTTTCTCATAAGGGTTTTAGTCCAAAAAAATAACTTTTATATGTTTTGTGAAAACAACACATTATCATTGAAAACAAAAAAATTTCTTGAATATTAATCCTGCATGGATTAATAGAAAGGTTATTGAACAATTTTTATTTAAACATGGAATCATACTATATCACCATAAAATATTGTCAAATAAACACAAATCTGGATTTACATAATGAGAAGCTTTGTTTAGAAGAAAGCTATTGAAACAGCTTCCAATCTCAGAAATCTTCAAGCATCTCAACATCAAACAGAAAGTCTTTCTTTTGTAAGGTAAGGGGAAGTGTTAAGAGTTGAACTGTGTCTTCCAAAAAGATATATTGAAATCCTATCCCCAATACCTCAGCATGTGACTTTATTTGGAAACAGAGCTACTTCAGAAGTTCAGAGGAAGTCATACTGGAGGAGGATGGGCTCTTAATCCAACCTGCCAATATGAAGACTGTGAAAATATGAGGGAAGAATGCCATGTAAAGATGGAGGCAGATGTTGGAGTCAAGTAGCTACAAACCCAAAAATGCCCATGATTAACGGCCACCCCCAGAAGCTAGGCAGAGGCAGGGGACAGAAGCTAGACACGTAGAGTCTCAAAGGGAACGTGGCCTTGCTGACACCTTGAAGAACTTTCAAACTTCCAGCCTCCACAACTGTAAGAGAATAAATTTCTATTGTTTTAAGTCATCTAGTTTATGATAACTTGTGACTGAAAGTTTTAAAAAAAATGAATACAGAGAATATGAAAGATTAGCAGGAATTTTTAAGAGGAAGCGGGGCAAACAAGTGGAAACGACCAGGAGGTCTGAGAGGAAAAGTGCCCTGCTGTGTCAGCCAGTTCTTGGAGTGGGCTGATAAAGAACCTGCCTGCTAATGCAGGAGACGTAGGAGGAGATGCAGGCTTGATCCCTAGAGAAGGAAATGGCCACTCACTCCAGTATTCATACCTGGAGAATCCCATGGACACAGCGTACTGGCAGGGCGTGGTCCATGGCGTCACGAAGGGACTGCCACAACTGAAGTGACTTAGCGCGTCTGGTTTTTAGTGTTCACTCAGGCTTGGAGATGAGCAGAACTGACAGGAAAGAGACAGGCCTCACTAAAGTTTAATCAAGATGAAACAGAGGGTAAGCGCTGGGGAGCTCTGAGCTCTTGGTCTGTATGAAATTCATTTAATTTGAATTGTGTGGAAAAATAATTAAGTGCAACTGGAGAGATGATGAGATTCAGGTGTTTCTCCATGACAAAACGTTTCATTTTCCAAAAGATTTCTCTCAAGGAAAGACTATTATGTAAGAGATCAGAGTTGATGTTTTGTTTTAACTACAAGTTCAAACTTTAAATGGTATCTTTTGACTGGATGTTTAGACAGATGGGATTCAGCAAACTTATAGGTGCTTTACAGCTCCCAGAGTCTCATCCCAACTGTTTGTTAGGTGTGTTATCAGTTTTATAGCGCCAAATTTTATAACTTGTACTTAATTCCCACAGTTTTCAGCAGTCTATCAACCACAGCGTCTCCATGCCTAAACTAATTCATCCATCTTTTGGCAGCTGAATTTTGGCATAGAAACATATCCTTCTTTTTTTTATTCTTTTACTTTAAATAACAAACTCCCTGTTCTAAGTTTTTGCATTCTTGATAACATCTCTCTTTTCATTTAAACTTGAAGGACATATTGGCTAGGTATGAGATTCTTGAGTTATACTTTCTTTTTCCTCAAAACTTTGTAGATATTACTTCTTTGTCTTCTGGCATTGAATGGAGTGCTGAGTAACGTCTCAGACCAATCACATTTATTTGTCTGATCGGACTTGCTTTGCAACTTCCCATTTTCTATAATGCTTTCATGACTGTTTTCTTTATTCTTTTAGGTTATTAAATTCACCAAAATACAATTGGGTGTACAACACTAGATATCAGTTTTTCCTAAGGGCATTGTATGTTGTTTTATCTGCTAATTAGAGTCTTTTTTTAAAAGACATTTGTTTGCGTGACAGCTTGTCTTTATTTATTTTGTCCTCTTCTTCTGGGATATCAACTATACATTCACTGGATCCCTGTCAATGGATGTGTATTTTTATTGTCAACGTTTCAGTCGTTTTCATGTTCTTAACCTGCCAGTGTTGTTTTGAGTGACTTCCTCAAGTCTATTCCCTTCAAGCCTATTTGAGTCCTTGACATTGTTTTATTAGTGTTTAGTTTTCTGATGCTTGCAAGATAGCTCATGTATGATAAAGCTTTCTTGTCTCGATTATGTTTTCAGTGAGTTCCTCAAGTCCACCCATGCTTTGTGTCAACACATTTTCCAAGTCCCATTTATTCTAGTTTTTTGGTGTTTCCAACATACTTTCATATTTTTAGTCATGCTTATTTTGGCTTCCATTTCTATTTTAAGCTCTGCTTCATAACTTTTCATCTCTTTTTGCTGCTTTTTTATCTCCTTTGTAACATTGCATCTCGTTTTTCAGCTCTCTTTCTCTGTGTGGGTGTGTATATATAAGGATATATATTTTAGTCTGTTCAGGTTGCTATTAAAAAATACACAGACTGGGTAGCTTATAAACAACATAATTTTATTTATCACAGTTTTGGAAACTAGAAGTCCCAGATAATGGTGGTTGCATGGTCTGGTAAGGGTCCTCTTGTGGGTTGCAAGACTGCAAACTTCTTTTTATACCCTCATGTGGCAGAAAGGGAAGGAATGAGAGTTCTCTAGGGTCCCCTTTATGGAGGCTCTAATATTATGTACCTTATTTGCCTCTTGAGAAACCTGTATGCAGATCAAGAAACAACACTTAGAACTGGACATGGAACAATGGACTGGTTCAAAATTAGGAAAGAAGTATGTCAAGGCTATATATTGTCATCCTGCTTATTTAACTTATATGCAGAGTATATCATGTGAAATGCCAGGCTAGATGAAGCACAAGCTGGAATCAAGATTGCCGGGAGAAATATCAATAACCTCAGATATTCAGATAACACCATCCTTATGGAAGAGAGTGAAGAGGAACTGAAAGCCTCTTGATGAAGGTGAAAGAAGAGGGTGAAAAAGCTGGCTTAAAACTCAACATTCAAAAAATGAAGATCATGGCATCTGGTCCCATCACTTCATGGAAAATAGATGGGGAAACAATGAAAACAGTGACAAAGTTTATTTTCTTGGTCTTCAAAATTACTACAGATGGTGACTGCAGCCATGAAATTAAAAGATGATTGCTCCTTGGAAGAAAAGCTATAACAAACCTAGAAAGCATATTAAATATCAGAGACATTACTTTGCCAACAAAGATCCATATAATCAAAGCTATGGTTTTTCCAGTAGTCATATATGGATGCGAAAGCTGAGCCATAAAGAAGACTGAGCACTGAAGAATTGATGCTTTTGAATTATGATGTTGGATAAAACTCTTGAGGTCCCTTGGACTGCAAGGAGATCAAACCGGTCAATCCTAAAGGAAATCAGTCCCAAATATCTATTGGAAGGACTGATGCTAAAGCTGAAGCTCCAATACTTTGGCCACCTGATGCGAAGAGCCGACTCATTAGAAAAGACCCTGATGCTGGGAGAGATTGAAGGCAGGAGGAGAAGGGGATGATGAGAAGAGGATGAGATGGTTGGATGGCATCACCAACTCAATGGACATGACTTTGATCAAGCTCTGGGAGATGGTGAAGGACAGGGAAGCCTGGCATGCAGCAGTCCATGGAGTTGCAAAGAGTCAGACACGAATGAGCAACTGAACAACAACAGCAATATAAGGTCCCATAGGCCCTGCCTCCTAATACCAGCACATTGGGCATTAGGATTTCAACATATGAATTTTTTGGTGGAACACAAACATAAAGGCCATAGAAGCAATATCTATCTGTCTATTTGAGAGAGAGTATAGATGATTATTTGTCAGAGAGTTGTCTGTGTTTTTTAGATAACTACTCTTGTAATGTATGTCTAACATTGGTGAATATTTGTTATTTGCAGACATAGTTCTAAGCCCTTGATGCTAATTATCTCATTTAATGTTAGTGCTTCATTTGCTTTGCATATGTTACTCTCCCCTTCTTCCTCCCCCTCCTCCTCCTTCTTCTACTACTTATTATTCTTCTCCTTATCCATCTTCTCCAAGAAGGCAATGGCACCCCACTCCAGTACTCTTGCCTAGAAAATCCCATGGATGGAGGAGCCTGGTGGGCTGCAGTCCATGGGGTCGCTAAGAATCGGACATGACTGAGCAACTTCAGTTTCACTTTTCACTTTCATGCATTGGAGAAGGAAATGGCAACCCACTCCAGTGTTCTTGCCTGGAGAATCCCAGGGACGGGGAAGCCTAGTGGGCTGCCATCTATGGGGCCGCACAAAGTCGGCCACTACTGAAGTGACTTAGCATAGCATATTCATCTTCTCCTTCTTCCTTCACATTTCTTTCTGATTATTAATCAAGTTTGAAGAAATGGGACAGGTCACTTACAGGAGATTTTAAAGTCTTGTGGCCATGACGGAATTGCAGAGAAGCTGAAGTTGCCAACAGATTCTACTGAGCTTCTTGGCCCCAACACTTTCTCTTAAAACAGATTCTCTTATATGGTGGAAACATTTCCCTCTGGTGTCCTTGCAGCCTGTGTTATATGCAGAAAAGCACTGTATATCCATTGCAACGTGGTCCTCATGAATTTCTTCTTTCCCCTTACTCTATCACATTTCTAGCAGTGACAACTTCATTACTCATCCTTCTTTTGTCAACCAAGATCTATTTTAGACCAGGAATTGCAAACTGAAGGATGAGAAACATAGACATTACAACTATAACAGCTTTGATAAGCCAATCTATTTTTTACATCTAAAAAAGTATTTTAAAGAGTACATATTAAGACATTTTGCTCAATTTTATTAGTCAAACTCCACTAGAAATAACAGTTACAAACAAAAAGATAAATGACATACACATACATACAAAACAAAATCATAAACTAAAAGTATGAAATATAGAGAAAACACACTCATCTCAATAAAATAAGAAAGGTACCACTGATATACTACAAACTACTAAGCATACCAGCCAAACACTGAGAAGGTTCAAGAAGCAGAGACAGCATACAAAGATGCAAGACAGCACATCTCTGACCTCGAGCTGGACACAGTTCTTGCCACAAAATGAATATCCCATTTTGAAGGCATAGCCAATAATCTACCTGTCTTTATATTTACCTATCCACTTATTAAAAAAATTCTTCAGTGAATTCTCTTCTTACTGCTGTGATTTACTTAATCATACTCACCTCTTTGGAAGAACATATTTTCTTAATCTTAAGGTACAGAGAATAAATAAAACTAGCTATCAATTCTACGTATCCTGTAAAGTGTGACTAAGTGTTAATCAGCTAGTGAAGTAGTTGTCAGTTTGTAGATCTCAGATCAGTTTTTCTTACATCAACACATGAAAGGTAGATTGTGAGCTTTCCTGACAAACTATATAGTAACAAATAAACATAACCTTTCCTGTCTACTTTGGATGAAATGTTAATAATTTGGGGCAACAACACTGATTTCTAATGTTGATCTGAAAATCTGGACCACAATTACTATGATTTTGATTAACTTTTAAATGGTGTAGCATCTAAATTATTTGTTGACAAATTTAATTTGTTTTATAGATCAAACTTCTCAAAAATAGGACCTCTATTCATTACAGCATATATTATTATAAAGAAAGTTTAAAATCAGTGTAAACATCCAGCAATACTGAGGTACTGAAGCAAGTGTTAAAAGCCATGAAAAATATTGGTTTTAAAATATTTAATAAAATATAAAATGTTCAGGATGTAATCATAAGAAGAAAGAAAAATAGATACAAAATCATATTTATAATATCTCAATTTTAGAAAAAATATATAATCTATATATAAAGCAACTCTGACAAGAATACGTTAGTCTGTTAATTGTGATTATCTCTGGGTTATGAAATTAAGAATAATCTTTAACTTTTTTCTTTATGTTTCCATTGAATCCTCTTAGTTGTTGCTATTAGACATGGGTTTTATAATAAAGATACAAAAATTTACAAAAAGTCATCTATAGAAGAAAACATAGCCCTTGATAATGAAAAAGTTTGGAATTACTTCCTTAATTCTATAATGGTAATTAGCAAGGTAAAAAGAAAGGCAAGTTGATTGTGCCATTTTTTTCTTCCAAAATGACTCCTGGGTTTCTCTTTAGGCTTTAACTCTCATTGCTGCTGCTGCTGCTGCTAAGTCGCTTCAGTCGTGTCTGACTCTGTGCGACCCCATAGATGGCAGCCCACCAGGCTCCGCTGTCCCTGGGATTCTCCAGGCAATAACACTGGAGTGGGTTGCCATTTCCTTCTCCAATGCGTGAAAGTGAAAATTTAAAGATGAAGTCGCTCAGTCGTGTCCGACCCTCAGCAACCCCATGGACTTCAGCCTTCCAGGCTCCTCCATCCATGGGATTTTCCAGGCAAGAGTACTGGAGTACTCTTGCCTTCTCCATAACTCTCATTAACCTTAACCAATTACTTTGTTACTTGACCAGATAGAAGATTATTTAGTCTCAATGTAAAGATGGGACATGCCTCCTTTATGTCTGAAAACAAAAATGGTAAAATGAATAAAATTAATGAAAATAATTAGAGGAATTATAATTTTTTAAGTTAGCACATTTTTCCTCTATTACATTTTAAGTTTCAGTACAGAGTCGGACACAACCGAAGCAACTTAGCAGCAGCAGCAGCATACTGGATAAAATATATGCAGGTAAACTCCTGTGTTTTCTATATCCTCCAACATTTATGCCATAATTGCTAGTAATAATAACAATACCAATAATAATAAATGTAGTATGTCTAAGGCACTTCTGAAATGAAAATCATATTATACAATTTAGTTTTAATTTAATGAAACCCAGGTCTCCCACATTGCAAGCAGATTCTCTTCCGTCTAGGCCACCAGGAATACCCCAACTAGAAATAATTAAATTGAGTATAAAAAGTCTCAGTTGAAAAAAAATCATTTAGTAAAATAATTTAGTTCTGAGTTGAAAGTGCCTTCAAATAATAATAAATGTAGATTTTACATTAAAATGAGTGAGCCTTCCAATGTAATGAGACTGTTACTACATTTTCAGCTTTTAGGTGAGAATAGTTGCCTAGGCTCAATTTTTAAGCATTGCCAATTCTCACATTCAATGAAGACATAAAATTGACAGCTGAGGCAAAGGATAAAAGTTAGCACCCTGGTGAGTGCTCTGTTTATTGCTGCCTAATATAAGTCAGAATTCATTACAGTTCCAGAAACACTCTGAGAAGTATTTGATTAGGTATCTGAAAGAAACTCTTTAAATATCTAATAATTTGAGAGAAGCGTCAAAACTATATTTCTAGTAGATAAGACACCCTTTAATAATGGTTGTTTTGTTGCTGAATTTGCTTTAGAAAAAATATGTTGAACCATTTCACTGTATGTGTGTATGTATTCTGCTCATATGTGAACTCTTTTCTAGGGAAAGCCTGTACCTTAAAGCATGCTGGTATGCTTCCAGAGCTCTTGCTCTCAGTCAGAATCAAAGGTGAGGTCAGTAAGGGAACCTCAACCATTCAGCATTAGGGTCTTTGTCAGCTATCACCAATGGCAGGGTTTATGACAAATGAGGAGCCAGGCTTCCAGCTGAATTTCAGTGTAGTTATTTTTGTTTTAATGTATGTGTGAATCAATTAATCCTGTCATAGAAGGGCATCGTAAACTGTGTGCCAGAGTTAATGAGTCAGCCATTATCACATCATTACACCAGCTGGCATAATGTAGCATGTGTTGTTTGTCATAATATACACTGCCATGCTTAACAACCATTAATTGTTTACACGAGCAGTCATATTTTTCTTCAAAGAACCTTCAGCGACTGGTTAATATTTTGAAGGCTTTTTAAGTGAATACCTATTACAAGGAAAAGATATTATCATTAAGAGAGCCCACAAATTATGAAACTAAAATGAGGGGAAGACATTTGTTAAGACAATGGAAGTCTTGAGGACTTTTCGGGAAAAAATCTCTATGGTGCAGGATCAACTAAATCCTAAGACTGACTTGCACCACTGATTCAAATGCCACTGGAAATGATCCCTAAAGAAAGGAAAGATCATGTCTTAAGAAAAAGTTGGTGAGGTGGAACTCCCTATTAGTATAAATCTCTATTAGGACTTTGACCACCTGATGCAAAGAATCAACTCGTTGGAAAAGACCCTGATGCCGGGAAATGTTGAAGGCAAAAGAAGAAGGAGGCGGCAAGGATGAGATGGTTTGATAGCATCACCAACTCAATGGACATGAATATGAGCAAACTCTGGGAGGTAGAGGAGGACAGAGGAGCCTGGCAGTCTACAGTCCACGGGGTCACAAAGAGTCAGACACGACTTAGCAGCTGAACAACAACAACACATGAATCATTGAGTTTTGTATCCATGATTCATGTATTACCACAAGGACTTCCTGGGAGAAGATGCAATCACAGGTTTATAGTTTTTTGGTTTTTTGTTTGTTTGCTTATATTAATCTTTATAAAAACCTTAGCTGTTGTGCTCTTCTTGGCTGATGAAAGGTGGCCATCACAGTCCAAAGTTACAGCTTTCCAAGAATTCATTTTAGGTGACTTCTGAATGTTTTCATTGATAAAATGGCTTTCCCTAGCCAAACACAGAGACTGCAAATAAAGGTTAAGTTTTCTAAAGTGTCAGAAGTAGAAATCACAATATCCTTTATCTACTTTAACTTAAAACTCATTTTCTCAGTTGAGATTTGGTCAAATGTTAACAATGTCTGTTAGCCAAAGAAATTTAATATGAACACAAGTTTAATAAAACCATGAATGATTTCATAAGCAAGTAAGAAATTAAACTGAATACAAGCAAGAATTAGTCTAAATGTAAATAATGCAACAAAAATCCAAGAATGTACATGAAAGCACTTTGCAAAGTCCATCCACTACAAACTTTGCAAAGTGCATCCACTACAAACCACACGACAATTATTGCTATAATTGTATTCCAGTTTATTTTTCTTTTTTAATTGTTGGTATATAACAGTAAAATTGACTGTAGAGAATTTCTCTGGGAAGAATTATTCCTTTTTTTTTTTAGAATTTAACTTTCAGGCACTTAGTTTTAGAAATATACATTCCATAATATAGCATGTTTTTATTTTTATAAGTGCAGACATACTAATATCTTTACATTTTGAGGTGGTAAAGCAAGTTTTTTGGTGTCATCTATAGCTGCTATTGGAGAAGGCAATGGCACCCCATTCCAGTACTCTTGCCTGGAAAATCCCATGGATAGAGGAGGCTGGTGGTCCATGGGGTCACTAAGAGTTGGACATGACTGAGCGACTTCACTTTCACTTTTCCTTTCATGCGTTGGAGAAGGAAATGGCAACCCACTCCAGTGTTCTTGCCTGGAGAATCCCAGGGACGGGGGAGCCTGGTGGGCTGCTGTCTATGGAGTCACATGGAGTCGGACATGACTGAAGTGACTTAGCAGAAGCAGCAGCAGCAGCATATACATTATGTATATTTTTTATATTCTTTTCCATTATGGTTTATCATAGGATATGAATATATTTCCCTGTGCTATAAAGTAGGATCTTATTTTTTATTAATTTTATATAGAATAGCTTGCATCTGCTAATCCCAACCTTCCAATCCATCTCTCCTCCATACCCCCTCCCACTTGGTAACAAGTCTGATCTCTGCTTCATAGATAGTACATTTGTGTCATTTTTTACGTTCCACATATAAGTGATATCATATGGTATTTGTTTTACTTTTTCTGACTTACTTCACTTAGTATAATAGTCTCTAGGTCAATCCATGTTGCGGCAAATGACATTATCTCATTCTTTTTTATGGCTGAAGTTTTTTCAAGCTTTAAAGATTCTGATTCAGTTGATACCAATTTTACGAAACTGAAATTCAAAATCTATCTTTCAATAGCTCCCTACATGATTACAGTATACTTATAGTGAGATGATTTCTAGGAAACAAAGAAATAATAACATAAAGTAGAAATGGAAAGAAAAGAAGGAAAATAATAATTTTGAACTAATTAATACCATAGAACCTCAAAAACATTTTATACTGCATTAAAAATATCATATTTGGAAATAGTAAAAATATTTCAGAACAGTCTATGTTTTTTTTAATGTTTTAATGCTGGAATTTTGATGCACTAGTGTAACAAAAATATGAAAAGTATGCATAATTCCCTTCCATAATTTCATGATCTGCAATTGGGTAAAAATATTTCCATATAGACCCTTTTCTCTGAAACATCAAGACTTTCAAAAGTTGAGATTTCAAATAATATTCAAAATAAATCTATGCTCTTTAATATATTCTCCAAAAAATCTAGTTACTACGAGAGATCTTTTAGGATCCGTATAACAAATGGTAATATGCAAACCAAACCAAGTAAAGTTGTCAGCAGTCATCTGGTTTGAATCACTGAAAATGGTGATTTCATTTAGTTTAACAATATCAATGGTTGTTGTTCTTTTAGTTGCTAAGTCATTTCCTCCTCTTTTGCAACCCCATGGACTGTAGCCCACCAGACTCCTTCTGTCCACGAGATTTTCCAGGCAAGAATGCTGGAGTGGGTAGCCATTTCCTTCTCCAGGGAATCTTCCCAACCCAGGGATCCAACCCACATCTCCTGCATTGGCAGGCAGGTTCTTTACTACTGAGCCACCTGGAATGCCCCAATTTCAGTGGTGGAAAATATCTAAAACAAATATTAAGTCATGAACTAGAGTCACCAACACTGGAGGCCACAGTTAGTAACTGCCTAGCCACCTCCTGTGGGATACTGCTCTCAGGACATCATATAATATTGTTAAGCACACAATGCTGAAGTGTGTGTATGTCAAACAAGACTGGTATTCATATAGCTGCCCTGCTGGTTGTTGTTCAATTGCTAAGTCATATCTGACTGTTTGAGACCTGATGGACTGCAGCAGGCCAGACATCCCTGTCCTTCATATCTCCCAGAGTTTGCTCAAACTCATATCAATTGTCAGTGATGCCATCCAACCATCTCATCCTCTGTTGTCCCTTTTTCCTCCTGCCTTCAATCTTTCCCAGCATAGTCTCTTCTAATAAGTCGGCTCTTTGCATAGGTGGCCAAAGTATTAGAGCTTCAGCTTTAGCATCAGCCCTTCCAATGAATATTCAGGGTTGATTTCCTTTAGGATTGACTGGTTTGCTCTCCTTCTGTCTAAGGGACTCTCAAGAGTCATCTCTAGCAGCACAATTTGAAAGCATCAATTTTTCAGTGCTCATCCTAGTTTATGGTCCAACTCTCCTGGAGGTTAGACAAATCAGATGTGTTGCAAAGATAAAGATATAAACACATAATAGAAAGAAAAAAGGCAGAAAAGAAAGAAATGAGGCTGGGAGGGGGAATAGGAGGGGAAAAGAGAAGGAAGGCAGGATATATAAATATACTAGGAGTGAAAAAAATACCTTCATAGATAAATGACAACACGTACAATTTGTTGAGACTTATTGGACTATTAATAAAATAAGAATTCAATATTCAATGAATTCAATTAAAAAAAAAGAACAATGACTTTAGTGAATGTGATGCCTTGTTTTTCTGTTTAGGCAGGTGGATTTTTCTCAAACTGTTCTAATAACTCTTGCTAACTGATTTTCATCATGGTATATTTAAGTAATCACTGTAGTACTTCTGACATTTTTCATAATCACTCCTGTAAACATTTATGGAAATATTTTTATTGAAATTCTCAGAAAATCATTATGCTTTTAGAAGAATAGTGAAAAGTAGCTGTGAGCTAGATTAATATCAATGATATAGACATGATAATTTTCAAAAATCCCAACTTCAAGGTGATATAAGTGGTTTATAAAGTCCTGACCAATAGTTTTATTCTTTCTTTATGAATGTCATATTTGTTAACATACCCAATTATATCAATTGAACAAATACCTGATTTTGTTAATTGCTTATCCATTTACCCAAATAATAAAGATATGAAAAAGAACACTGAGAGAAGAACTTTGGGACCTAAAATGCCGGGTAACATCCATCTGTCTGTGTCTAGGCCACCACACTCAGCAGGGGGCTTTTTGCCTCCTTTGTGCCCTTTGGAATATTAATGCAACAAATTCTTAACAGTCCTTGATACAATTACTTTCTTAATTTTAAACGATGAATAACTCAATGCCCAGGAAATAAAGTAATCCCCCAATTTGTGTGTGTGTGTGTGTGTGTGTGTGTGTGTAAAGGCAGATACAATTTATTTCTCATTCCCAATCACAGGTCACAACTTTGCCTACAATCTCAAATTGTCTCAAAATCATCATAGAATTCTTTCAACATCTAATAAATGTGCTGTCTTTAATTTCTAATGATCAGAGCTGCACAATATGTCTCTCAGGTAAGTGATTTTATTTTCAGATCTATTTCCAGTCAAAGTTCCTGGGTCACACCTGCTAATTGCCAAATTGTGACCTTGATTACAAGGATGCTATATCTCAGGGTCAACTTGCAGTCATCAAAAATAACAACACTGATGTCAGCTCCATCTAAGTACTCCCCTGTCTCCAGGTCTAAGCCCTGTTTTTTTGTATATAACCAGGACTCTTGTCTCACTTCTCAGAACTCTACTGAAAAATTACCTTCCCAATGAGGTCTTTTCTGACCACAATAACGAAAATTGCGAACGATTCCTACTATCCATCCCCATTCTCTAAATTATTTTTCTCCATGGTATTTCTTTTCATTCATTGCTCTCTAGATAGATGATAGGTAGACAGATAGGTAGGTAGTAGGTAGATAGATATAATCCTATCTGTCTCTCTTCCATTGGAATGCAAGCTTCATGTAGGCAAGGATTTTTGTCTGTTTGGTTCACAGCTGATTGCCTAGTATCTAGCAGATGCACAACTAATATTTATAAAATGTTCTATATTTATAGAATATTTCTAGAATTTATAAAATGAATAGATGAAAAAATGAATGAATGAAGACAAACAGCCAGCAAACAAAATTATACCCTTTGATAACAAAATATAGATGTTTATGAAAAGTATATAAGTTTGTATTATGTTAGAGGACAATAAGCAATAATACAAATATATTTGGAGGAGACTGGTTAACACAAGTTTTTGTAGAAGAAAAAAGTCTCAAAGTTATAGTTGACCACAGGCAAATTTGAATGTAGATAAAAAGCCAGAAATAAACTTGCATTTGTTATTCATTATTCAGAATTAATCAGACCTATCTTAGAGACTCCTAAGTATGCTGCTGCTGCTGCTGCTAAATTGCTTCAGTCGTGTCCAACTCTGTGCGACCCCATAGACGGCAGCCCACCAGGCTCCCCCGTTCCTGGGATTCTCCAGGCAAGAACACTGGAGTGGGTTGCCGTTTCCTTCTCCAATGCATGAAAGTGAAAAGTGAAAGTGAAGTCACTCAGTCGTGTCCAACTCTTCGCCACCCCATGGACTGCAGCCTACCAAAGGTCTAAATACTAATAACCTTCTTAATAAGTAGAACTGCAATAAATGGCAATAAACTGGCTTGAGAGTCAAGCATCCCACAATCAAAAAGAAAAAAAAAAGAAGTGTTATTAAACTTTAGTATTCATGAATCAAAATTAGAGTGTTATTAGAATTTATTGATCGTTTAGTATGCTGCTAAGAAGTCTGCTGTCACACAGCATTTGGCAACATCACAAAGCTCCTACTGTGCATACATGTGCAAATAGAGTTCCCACAATTTCCAGAGTTCTTTGATTTTGCTTTTAATGAATGATCAGTATTATTCTTGTTGTTTAGCTATACATTTCTATTACTTTTAGCTTTATCATTATCCATTCAATATCACTTGCACAAATATTAATTTATGTTTTTTATAGTCTTTTTGTCCTTTTAGGTTCTTTTTTATATATAATGTGCATTAGGAGATATGTTTTATGAACAGATGCTCAGCATCACTCATTACTAGAGAAATGCAAATCAAAACTACAATGAGGTATCACTTCACACCAGTCAGAATGACCATCATCAAAAAATCTGCAAACAATAAATGATGGAGTTGGAGGGAATGTAAACTGATTTAACCACTATAGAAACTATAGTATGGAGATTCCTTAAAAACCTAGGAATAAAACTATCATATGACCCAACAATTCCACTACTGGACCTATACCCTGAGGAAATCATAATTGAAAAACACACATGTGACCCAATGTTCATCGCAGCACTATTTACAATAGCTAGGACATGAAAGCAACCTAGATGTCCACTGAGAGATGAATGGATAAAGTTGTGGTACATATATATATGAATATTATTCAGCCATAAAAAGGAATGGGCTTCCCTGGTGGCTCAGACGGTAAAGCATCTGCCTGCAATGCGGGAGACTCGGGTTCAATTCCTGGGTCGGGAAGGTCCCCTGGAGAAGGAAATGGCAATCCACTCCAGCACTCTTGCCTGGAAAATCCCATGGACGGAGGAGTCTGATAGGCTACAGTCCATGGGGTCACAAAGAGTCGGACACGACTGAGCGACTTCACTTTATTTATAAAAAGGAATGCACTGGAGTCAGTTCTAATGATGTGGATGAAGCTAGAGCCTATTATACAGAGAGAAGTTAGTCACACAAACATATATTAATGCATATATACATAGAATCTAAAAAGATGGAACTGATGAAGATATTTGCAGCAATGGAGACACAGATACAGAGAACAGGCTTGTGGACACAGCGAGGGAAGGAAAGGATGGGATGAATTAAGAGAGCAGAATAGAAACATATACATTACCATATGTAAAATAGATAGCCAGTGGGAATTTGCTGTAGGACACAGGGAGCTCAGACTGGTGCTCTGTGACAACCTAGAGGGATGGGATGGAGGTGGGAGGTGGGAGGGTGTTTCAAGAGGGAGAGGACATACATACACTTACGGCTGATTTATGCTGATATATGGCAGAAACCAACACAATACTGTAAAGCAATTATCCTCCAATGAAAAATAATTTTTTAAATAAAAATCATTAAAAAGATATGTTTTAAAAATATGAATGAGTATTCATCAAAAAGCACCATTAAGAGAATAAAAAGGCAACCCAAAGAGAGAAGATATTAACACATATATCCAAGAAGGGGCCCATATCTCCAGATATATAAAGACTTCTTATAAGTAAATAAGAAAAATATTGGCAACACAGTAGAAAAGTGGTCAAAAGACTTATACAGACACTTCGACAAAAGGACTAAAAGCCCAAACATGTGGAGAAATGTTCAATTGTATAAGTCATCCAAGAAGTGAACATTAAAACCACAATGTGATACTAATACACACATATCAGAACAGCTAACCTGAAAAAGGCTTTAATATCAAGTGTTGGCAAGGATGTGGAGCAGTCAGAACTCTCACATGCTGCTGGTAAGTATACATTTGTATGACTCTGAAAAACCATTTGACAATATCTATTGAAGCTGAATATAAGAATGCCCATGACTTAGCAACTCCACTCCCTGTCTTCAACCCAATAGAAATGGATTTGGTCAAGTCCTAGTATTTCAGACCAGAGCATATATGCAATCACCCCCAATGTGCATGTTTGGTGACACTTTGTGGTTATCATCAAATGTTTCTTCCCCTCGGTGGGAAGTGAGAAGTGGGAAAGTTTCTTCCCCTAACTGGGAAGATAGATCTTTCACTCTTCCTACGTGATAAAAGAGCTATTTGTTAAGGCTACAAATGAAAAGACTGTGGGTAACGCCAGGGCCCACTTCATGCATATGAAACCACCTGTACCCTTACATATTCACTTAGGAGGGCCCTAAACTTGGTTGAAAGCTCTCCTGTCACCATCTGGAAAAATTCATTTTTAAACAAGTGACTCATATTTTCATTTTACACTGGACCCTGAAAATTATATGATAGTCCTGGGTAACTCGTTTACCTTTTTAAAATATCTGAAGTGGTCTCCTCTTAGAAATTAGGAAGAAATAAGCCCTTGCCTTTCAGTAAAATAGTGCCTTACATATGGGCACTCAAATAGATGCCCAGAAACAAACAGACTATATATATATATATAAAACGTGTGTGTGTGTGTGTGTGTGTATATATATATATCCATTATGGATAAGTAATGGTAATTTTGACATGGGCAGTGGTTTAATTGCTAAGTCGTGTCCAACTCTTGCTACCCTATGGACTGTAGCCTGCCAGGCTCCTCTGTCCATGGGATTCTCCAGGCAAGAATACTATAATGGGTAGCCATTTCCTTCTTCAGAGGATCTTCCTGACCCAGGAATCAAACCCAGGTCTCCTGCATTGCAGGTAGATTCTTTACTGACTGAGCTACAAGGGAAGCTTAATTTTGAAATGGAAGAGAATAATTACTAAGTAGGTACTGTGAAAAGATAAGTAATCAAGCCAAAAATTATGGCATATTCCTTCTACATGCAAAATCTTAGGATACATTTCAGTAATTTCCCATTAATTCATCTTGGGCTTCCCTGGTGGCTCAGATGGTAAAGAATCCGCGTGCAGTGGAGAAGACCCAGATTCGATCCCTGCTTTGGGAAGATTGCCTGGAGAAGGGAATGGCTACCCATTCCAGAATTCTTCCCTGGAGAATTCCATGGACAGAGGACCCTAGAGGGCCACAGTCCATGGGATCACAAAGAGTCAGACATGACTAAGAGAATGATTTATCTTAACACATTAGAAAAACATTTTCACAGAAAATATTCCTTTAGGGATGTTGAAAACATGGGTTAAGAGTGTGAATTTGTTCAAAGGCATGACATTTGTTCATCCAACCAGCCATCCATCCAGTCATACATTCATTCTCCCACCCATCTATCCACTCATACCACTGTCAACAAAAGAAATACAAACATAAATCAGACCTGGATTCCATCTGGAAAATGATACAGCATATCTATAAGCAAATGTTGGATATGACAGCAAATATACTCTAAGAGACATATTTATTGTTCAGGAAATTCAGAGGAAAAGCATTTACTTTAAGGTGGAAAAAATCAGAAATGCCTTTATGGAAAAGAATTTCTATATAGGATTTAAAATCTAAATAGGATTTGAACAGGCACAGAGGTTTGAGACATATTTTTCTCTTGTTCTTTCTATAATACCTAACTTAAGTACCATCTGCTTTAGAAAATTTTTCCTCACTTTTTTAATCCATCATAGGTAGACTGAACTTAAGATTTAACTATATAGCAATCTAGATGTCCATCAGCAGATGAATGGATAAGAAAACTGTGATACATATACACAATGAAGTATTACTCAGCCATTAAAAATAATACATTTGAATCAGTTCTAATGAGGTGGATGATACTGGAGCCTATTATACAGAGTGAAGTAAGCCAGAAAGAAAAACACCAATGCAGTATACTAACGCATATATATGGAATTTAGAAAGATGGTAATGATAACCCTGTAAGCGAGACAGCAAAAGAGACACAGATGTATAGAACAGTCTTTTGGACTCTATGGGAGAGGGAGAGGGTGGGATGATTAGGGAGAATGGCATTGAAA
>NW_011494800.1:1894601-1899214 GCF_000754665.1 Bison bison bison | reverse complement strand
TATATGAAATGAATCACCAGTCCAGGTTTGATGCATGATACAGGATGCTTGGGGCTGGTGCACTGGGACGACCCAGAGGGATGGTACGGGGAGGGAGATGGGAGGGGGGTTCGGGATGGGGAACACGTGTATACCTGGGGTGGATTCATGTTGATGTATGGCAAAACCAATACAATATTGTAAAGTAATTAACTTCCAATTAAAATAAATAAATTTATATTTTAAAAAACTGAAACAGAAAACTAAAAAAAAAAAGGCTTAACTATATAAAATGACAATTTTTAAGCACAATAAACAAAAAGATTGTAACTACACATCAAGAATCCAATAAAATGTAATATGCTTAATAGGAATCCAAAAAAAATAAAATTCAATAAAAGTCAGTTACTCAACTAAGACTTTCCCCAAAGTTGATCTTTGACTTTTTAATATATAGCATAGTGAGTGGTTCAGAGCATAGACTCTATAATTTCATGTCTGCTTGAGATTGAACTTCAGCTCCAACTCTTACTAGCTATGATATAGTTATCCTCATATTTCTTCATCTATAAAATGGGAATAATAGTATACTCATTCATTTAAGGTTATTGTGAGGATTAAATGACTTAAAACATTTAAATGATACCTATTTTGCTTTGATTTTTTGGAATGCTTATACTTTATTTGTTTGTATTCTTTATAAGTGATATTATTATTATGTTATTATTTGGCAGACTATAGGCATAGTTTATGCATTGTATGATTTTGAGTAAATGGTAATGATCCTGGCTTTAAAAATCACCTTTTCTTATTCATATTTTGTTGCCTTAGTATTTGCCATCATAGGTTTGTTTCTTTGCTGTAAGTCCTGTATATATATTTTTTTAATTAAATTATATCTATATACTTGGTCACACTGGGTCTTCATTGCTGTGCACAGGCTTTTTCTACTTGCAAAAAGTGGCAGTTACACTTCATTGTGCCTCTCACTGAAGTGGCTTCTCTTGATGCTGAGTACTGGCCCTAGGGCACGCGGGCCTCAGTAGCTGTGGCTCCTGGGCCCTATAGCGTGGGCTCGGTAGCTGTGGAGCACAGGCTTTAGTTGCCCACGGCATATGGAATCTTCCCAGACCAGGGATCGAATCTGTGTCCCTTGCATTGGCAAGCAGATTCTTTTTCACCGTACCACCAGGAAAGTCCAAGTCTTGTGTATTTTTTAAAATTAAATTTATAGTTTCAGCTTGAGGGAAGACATTATGTTTGATTTGTCTTTAGGCTTCTCTACCTTCTCGGTGCATGCATGAGCACTCAGTCACTTAGCAGTGTCTGACTCTTTTGAGACCCCCATGGACTGTGGCCCACCAGGCTCCTTTGTCCATGGGATTCTTCAGGCAAGAATACCAGAGTGGGTTGCTATCTCCTCCTCCAGGGATCTTCCCAACCCAGAGATCAAACGCACATCTCCTTCCTCATCTGCGTCTTCTGCAGTGACATGTAGGTTCTTTACCACGGAAGCACCTGGAAGCCGTCTATCTTCTCCAGTGTGTATGTTGTGTGTTAGTCACTCAGTAATGTCTGACTCTTTGCAACCCCATGCACTATAGCCTGCTGGGCTCCTCTATTCATAGAACTCTCCAGATAAGAATACTGGAGTGAGTAGTCATTCCTTTCTCCAGGGAATCTTCCCAACCCAGGGATCGAACCTGGGTCTCCCTCATTGCAGGAAGATCCTTTACTGTCTGAGCCACTATTTTCCCCATTCTTGCCACTTATAGACAACCTTGAACAAAATAACTAGAGCTGTCATTGTGAATCAAATCATCCCAAAACTTAGTGACTTAAAACAATGATGATTTATCTATTTCTCCTGATTCTTCAGATTAGCTAAGCTGCTCCTCTGATGGTTTCATCTGGGCTTACTCCTGCAGCTGCATTTGTCTGGAGGCTAAGTTGGGCTGGAAGATCCAAGAGAGCCTTACTCATAGGTCTGACTTGGCTATTGACTAGAGAACCTCAGTTTTCTACACAGTCTTTCATTCTCCAGGAGTCTGGACTAGCTAGACCACACATTTTGATGAAAAAAGATACAAAATAATGCAGCCATGCTTTTCAAATGATCACAGTTTACCCTCTGGTTACAGTGATTTCCATTCCTTACATAGGCAAAAAAATAATAATAAATTGCTCACCCCTCTCCTCCAGTTCTCATCCTGCTACAGAAACAGGCTCAAACTCCACTATAATACAATCTTCACCTGGTCAATGGCACCCCACTCCAGTACTCTGGCTTGGAAAATCCCACAGACGGAGGAGCCTGGTATGCTGAAGTCCATGGGGTCGCGAAGAGTCAGACACGACTGAGCGACTTCACTTCCACCTTTCACTTTCACGCATTGGAGAAGGAAATGGCAACCCACTCCGGTGTTCTTGCCTGGAGAATCCCAGGGATGGGGGAGCCTGGTGGGTTGCCATCTATGGGGTCGCACAGAGTCCGACAGGACAGAAGCGACTTAGCAGCCCCAGCAGCAGCACCTGGTCCAGGTATCGACATGACTCCTTAACTGCATTCCTTGTGATCCAGAGATCTGTTTACTAAAAAGACAAGTTATTCTGTTTCTCCTGCACCCAACATATGATGGTGAGCTAGAGATAGGACCACTACATTAGACACTCCTTTTCATTAGGGGAATAACATAAAGTGTGTAGCAGTCCTCATTTGTAGCGATCTGGCAATATAGCTGAGCACATACCTCTCGTTCCCAATGGGATCTGGCAGATCCAAGATGGCCTCTGTGATGCCTTGGCTCTCCTTCATGTGGCTTCTCTTCCTCCAAGACTTTAGAATGACTTCAGTACATGGTGATCTCAAGGTAGCAAACAAAGTGAGTAAAAGTAACAGCTGCCTCTTGAGACTACCCTTGAAGATCAAATAATGCAACTTGCTAAATTTTATTGATCAAGCAAGTCAGGTAGCCAGCCCAGCCTCAAGGGTGAAGAAAGAGTTGTGTTCATGGCAATTTTTTTTCTCAGATTCAAACTCATTCCTCTATACTCCACTTTATGATGATGGAGTAGGAATGTACCAGATGATGATGCTAGATTTGGTCAGTAGGGGAGAGAGCTTGCTAAAGCAAGACTGCCAGAGGAAGAAGGAACTAGCTCCCCCCTACTTGGTTCCTCCCTGCTTGTGGTTCATGTAAGCATCACCCCATCATCACTTCTTCACCCCTGGTAGCAGCTCTTTCCCAGACGAAGAACCCAATCCAATGAGCAGTTTTCCCAGCATTTATCATCAGTCTTGTCATGATCTCTCAGAGATACCAGCTAAAGCTGGCCTCAGTTCTCACTCTAGAGGTCTGATTCTTTCAACTCCATGATATACCTCCTCTAACTCTGAAGTAGTTGAAATATTCCAACCTCTTTCCTTTTTTCCCAGCCCTACAGGGTATGGATGCTTTCCTCTTTTGGTGACAATTTAAAATTTCTTCTTCATCCTTCAGTGACTATGTTAGGCTTTTGTACCTGATTATAAGCATTTCATTATATAGAGTTCTTTCAAGTAACTAATATGATTTCTGTCTCCTCACAAGACCCTGACTGACAAGATTCCACCTCTTGCTGGGAAGGCTTACAGATGCTGTGGTCAGTTTTTTTCAATCTGGCACAAGTGATAAGACAAGTCAGTACACTCCTTCATTCCATTCTCCAATAGTTTTCCATCTCACAAGCCCTCTCAAAGGCTACCGTAGTCTCCTTGCTGTTCTTTAAATATGCTAGTTTTACTCCTGCCTCAGAAACTTCGTTTGCTCTTGTATCTGACCAGAAGAATCTTCACCCAGATGTTTAGAGAGCTCACTTACAACCTCCCCATGTCATCACGTAAATGTCACTTGCTCATTAAGGCATTCCTCGAATACCTTATTTAAAATTGAACCAATCTCTCCCAACCAAAATCTGGTATTCCCTATCTTCTTTCCTTTTTTCTATAGCATTATAATCACTTAATACGCTGTATAATTTATTTATTGCCTAAATTGCTCAGTCGTGTCTGACTCTTTGTGATCCCATGGACAGTAGCTCTCCAGGTTCCTTTGTCTAAGGGATTCTTCAGGCAAAATACTGGAGTAGGTTGCCATTTCCTTCTTCATCTCCACTTCACCTGACCCTGAAATTTAAATTCCCTGAAGGCAATACATTTTTATTGTTCTGTTCCGTGCTCTTGTACCCATAATCTAGAGAAGTGCTTGGCATATAATAGATTCTCAATAAATTCACAAATACATGTTAATTAGGTTTGCTGAAGTAAGATTATTTTGTAGTGTAGTTAAATCATAAATATTGGAACACAGATGAGTTTATAAGCTCTTTTTCTTAAAACAAGTCAAAGAAATAAAATGGAGAAAATATTAAAATATTAAGGATCTGAGATGATGGAGGAAAAAAGGCTAGATAAAAGAGCCCCAGAAGAGCCTGGGGAAAGGGATAATAAATACAAAAAGAAAGACTAAGCAGCTATGATCTAATTTATAAAACTAGGATGCAGGAGACAAGGAAAGCATCTTGGAGTAGAGGAAAGAACATTAAATTTGGAGTAAACTGTAGACTATCTCAGATTTCCACCCCCCCCCCCCCCC
>NW_011494800.1:1870817-1894501 GCF_000754665.1 Bison bison bison | reverse complement strand
CCCAGCTCTGCTGCTTGCTCAGCTGGTAAAGAATCCACCTGCAAAGCAGGAGACCTGGGTTCGATCCCTGGGTTGGGGAGATCCCCTGGAGAAGGAAACGGCTACCCACTCCAGTATTCTTGCCTGGAGAATCCCATGGACAGGGGAGCCTGGCAGGCTATGATCCATGGGGTCACAGAGTGGGACACGACTGAATGACTTTCACTTTCACTGCTGCTTGCAATAAATATATTGCTAGGGAAATGATTTAACCTCTCCTGCCCTCAGGTTCTACATTTCTGAATTAAGGAGAACAATTTCTTTTTGTTTCCCTTAGAGGGTTTCTGTGAGCATCAAAAGACATCACCTATGTAGATGTACAAATGTTAAAAATGCAGACTGATGATAATGATGATGATGTGACCTCTAATAAGTGTGACTAGGAGGATCAGAAAGGCAAGATAAGCCAAAGGAGTCCCAGGCAAACCCTCTGCCAAGAAGAGCTGAGCCATAGCCCTCTTCAGCTTCAGGGTTACTGCCTCTTCATCTGGAATGAAATTAGAATGATTGATTTTTAAATCTGTTATGTATTGTGTGTGTGTGTGTGTGTGTGTGCACGAGCACGTGCGCGCACGCGCCATGCCCTTCCCATTGAGTTGGAATTCAACTGTAGTCATGCAACCTATTTTATTTTATTTTATTTTGCATATTTGGAATTAGGGTCTTGGGAATGTCATATGTAAATATATGCAAAACAGCATGCAAATTGGTATTGAGAGCCAAAAGCCCAGCTTTTTTTTTTTAAACAGAAATATATAGTTGGGGGGAAAAGGTCCTTCTCACAAGCCTACTGTGCTGTAGCTCTTTAAAAGAGTCTTCATTTCTTTATCAGAATTTTATGGCTACAAATGATACCAATACAGCATTATATATTTCATGCTAGAGAAGCTCACAAAAATTAGCAACTTTGGTGTATTTGACCTAATTCGCCTTATTGAACATATTTCTGTACCTTTAAGAAATTAGCTGGAGAGGTAGAGAATGGATGGGTGGGAAATGGGAATAGAAGGTGAAGTGGCAACTGTCCCTCACACCTGACATGCCATATGTCAAGCCACTATTACGAATTTCTGTGAAATGAAATGAGAAAAGCTTTTTGTTTATTTCCATAATTAAGTGAGGTCTAGAGAAAGAGATATCAAATCAGTGGGCTTTCTGTTCCATTTTAAAGAAATGATTTTATTCTATTGTTAAACTAACAGTAATTATACAAACGTTCTCAGTCTCTGAAAATTATGAAGAGTCTGTAATTCTAACTTTCTTTATGCAAGCTAAACTATTGTCTGGAGTATGTTTTAACAAATAATCCATTCTCACAAAGCTCAAATTTGTACAGAATTTTGGTACAGAACACCCCAAAAGCTGAATATAATCATAGTTGTAAAAGAAAAGAAATGCCTGAATTCTGAAAAGTCCTTTCAGATGGCACATATTTATTATTTTTTTCCATACTAAATCCTTTTGTGTTCTGACTACTAGTAAAAAGGGCTTGTATATCTGCTCTAAGGAAGACTGCATCAATATGCTTTTGAAAATTTTTCAAATTACAAAAACTGACTTCACATAGCACTTCATAATTTCCCTCATCAAATCCTAAAGAACTATATTAAAACATCTGTTTTTGGAATATCTTGCTGACAGAAGAATGCTATACCCCCAGGGAGTATCCTAATCTGCATAAAATTTGCATACTCATAAATAAGTTAACATTGGGGGGACAAGTATATCAACTGCAAACAATGCAAGTATTTTCTGTATATCTCTTTTATAATTGGCTTAGAGCAGAGAACTATAGATTTTTTTGAAAAACAATGTTTTCCCCATTCAATCACCTTTTAAATGAGACTATGAATTCTTTATAAATATTTTTCCCTCTCAGTTTTCTTTATCCTGCCCTCAGGAATCCAAAGTTAGCCCAAATTGTCTCAATATTCAGAAATGAACTACATTGGAGCTATATGTAAATAATGTTGAAAGTGAGCCATATATGATAGACTCAAAAAGAAATTTTATAGTTGCAGATGCATACCCTGGATTATGGGCTTCCCGGGTAGTTCAGGGATTCCCTGGTGGCTCAGATGGTAAAGATTCTGCCTGCAATGTGGGAGACCCGGGTTTGACCCCTGGGTCAGGAAGATTCCCTGGAGAAGGAAATGGCAACCCACTCCAACATTCTTGCCTGAAGAATCCCCATGGACAGAAGAACCAGGCAGGCTGCAATCCACAGGGCTGCAAGGAGTCCGACATGACTGAGTGACTAAGCGCAGCACAGCACCCTGGATTATAAGACATATGAAGACATATAGAGTAAGGTAGATCCAAATCTTTTTCTCTTACCCTGGCACAAAACAATTTTCTGCAATTTTAGTAACCTTACTTAATGCGAATTTGGTAATTCACACACTCCAGTCAAGTACTTAGAAGTGCATTATGATTTTTTAAATTTAATTAACTGTGTGCCTCAGCTCTTTTAGTTTGAGAGGAAACTAACCTTCTCCAATGTTTATTCAGCCTGAAACTAGCCCTGGGAATAATGGAGCACAATGAGATAGTTACTCCCAGTAGACAACTGTCAAACCTGCTGGCTGCAGAGGCAGCATTATTACATTCTTAATGTAGCACATTATTACATTACTGCATTACTATTACTACTATTACTAGACTATTACTCTAGTATAATGACTAGAAACTAGCTCCCTGATTCCCATTAATGCCCAGTTTATTCAGCTAGACCAGTGAGAATAAAGTACATAAGGTCTTGACCCAATGCAGTTTCAGGAAAGACAGGAAGATGCCTTCACCCAAATTACCTAAAACCAACCACCAGTGCACAGAGTCACACAATTAGAAATGTATCTTTTATTTAAGATTTTTAACTGTTGCTTAATAAATATATTTGGGGCAGGGGTTAGTACATAAAGCTATTATCTGTTATTTATAACTTAATGAATGGATCCTTAACCTAGGACCCCTGAACCTAGACAAGATTTAGAAAAATAATAAACCCTCTTAAACTAGATGCTCATTTTTGTTTAAATGAATTTGTGTGAACATTTAGGGGCAAAGGATTCATCGATTTTGGCATATTTTCTAGGGAGTTCACACACATATACACACATACACACACACACATACAAACACTTCAGTGTGAGTGAAGTTTTTGAAACAGGATTGGACAGGGATCTGAAAAGAAAGCATATAAGGTTCCTGGCAACTAAGTAAGGTATCAGGAGACAAAGTTTCCATAATTCTAATAGACAAAGAGGACACATAAAAAACATACTGAATTCATAGGACCAACTTAATTGGCTTCAAAATTTTATTCAAACCAGTCAGAGGCAACATGAATTGACTGGGTCAACTTGCATTCCCAAACAAGTTTTTACCAATACTCTTTTCTTATTTCCATTTTATAAAAAAAATCTTTCTCCAGAATATTGTGAATACCTTTTTAGAAGGATCTATATAAGCACAACCAGAACAATGATTCTGCCAATATTAACAACTGAGTCCCAAAGGATTTAATCCAGGGCAGTGTATATTTTCTTTCTTAGGATACTTCCCATTGCTTTTATCAGAAAACCCAATCCCCCAAAAAAGGAATGCTATGATATTATTTGAATGAAAAGTCCATCAATAGCATCAAACAACAGGCCTTGATCCGGAATAAAAAATTATATAACGAGAAATCTCTTTCTATTTGTCTCCTCTGTCCCTTCATGTCTGTTTATGGCTGCTGCAGCAACCAAAACTGTGTCTCCTTGTTCAGATCCATCAAGATCCTACTTAGACTAACCAGCAAAATACTTGAGATTAATGGACAGGTTAAGTTATGTGTCCATCTTGAAATCAGTGTAGAAAAGGGTGAAAGAAAGTGAAAGTGAAAGTCACTCCATCATGTCCAACTCTTTGCCATCCCATGGACTATACAGTTCATGGAATTCTCTAGGCCAGTATCTTGGAATGGGTAGCTTTTCCTTTCTCCAGGAGATCTTCCCAACCCAGGGATCTAACCCTGGACTTCCGCATTGCAGGCGGATTCTTTACCAGCTGAGCCACAAGGGAAATCCTTGTGTAGAACGAGAAGGGTAAAATATGCTTATTAATTTCACCAAAGGAACTTGGAACAGAACTGATCTGATGCAACCATGATGTTGAGAATAAGAAGAAACTTTGTGGTATTTTTACCATTAAAGAGAGAGAGAGAGAATTGCACAAAGAAAAATATATCAGCTATCAAAACAAACAAACAACATAAAAAAGAAAACAAAACAAAACCCAACAATTTCTACCCTTTTATCCAAGAAAGAAATGAAAGCTCCCTTCTTAACCAAAATATGCTGATGTTCACAGTCAGAAAAACCAGGTTCAAACTGAAGAAACAGGAAATTAACTAGATAATAATGTCAAGATCTAGGAACTGGATGGGAGAAAGTCAGGAGCGGAACAAGCAACTTTCAGGGCAACAGCTGTGAACTGCATCGGAGCTGTTTTGGTTTATGGTCAGAAGGCATTGACCATGTGGTGGGTGAAGACAGGTTAAAGGTACAGATTCAGGAATTTATCACCCATACCTATCCACAAGCAACAGCTATTTCCAATATCATCAGGTTTGCACTACATTTAAACTTTCTTTTATTGACAACCTGGCACCAGCAGGAATGAGTAGTGAACTTCTCTCCATTCTTTCTTTCTTGCCTTGTAATTCCTTTATTTCAAAGTTAGTTTCCCTGCTTGCCTGTTCCCCTGGCTGCTCAAACTCTCATCATGAAAGAGATAAATACTTTGGAACAGGGATGCAGTGGGGATTTTTTCCTAGAAGTATCTACCAAGAATTGTGAAGGGTCTGAGATTTTACTGTCCTTGCAGTCTAACAAGTTAGCTCACTACAGTTTCAGGCATACTAGCAAAAGCATTCTCGGTCAAAGATGAAGAATGGTTTATTACAACCACAGCAGTAGTCATCGAATTATCATTTGTGCTGAACCCCAGTTCCAATGGGGCCACAACAAAAGGGCCAGATGATACCCTCATGTGCAGTTGGATGCATTATAGACAGGAACTCTGAGCTCAGAAAACCCAAATATTTTACACTAGACAGTTAGTATGTATGTTCACTGCTCTGGAGGAAAATGTTATCTTCCAAGTCTGTTCACTGTGGAAATATACTTTAAATAATAGTCCAGAACAAAGGCAGTCAGTTCTTCTTCTCAAAAGATGTGCAGAAACATGAGAGAACCAATAGGAATTTTCTCCCAGTGATATCCAATTCCAATCTTCTAAGCACCATTCCAGGAGAAGGAAATGGCACCCCACTCCAGTATTCTTGCCTGGAGAATCCCATGGACAGAGGAGCCTGGAAGGCCATGGTCCATAGGGTCGCAGAGAGTTGGATATGACTGAAGTGACTAAGCACACACACATACAAGCAGCATTCCAGAAATTTATTTCTGAGAGCCACAGACACCATATGAGTTCCTGAGTAGTTGACAATCAACTTGGAAACAGAAATAAGAATGGAGTAGAAAGTAAGACAGAGTGGCTAGAATTATTGAGACATTTCTGAGATTTTCTTGTTAAAATACAAATAAATATATCTGGAGGAACGTCATAACAGCTTTAGCTTATAAACAGCTATTATAGATATTAAATACAATAGCAGTGTTCTCAATTTGTGAAGTGCATTTTTAGATCTACTGGTTTATTCTACCTATATAACAACTCTGCACAGCAGGCAAGTATGCCATTTAATAACAATGAATCTGAGACACAGAGAGATTAAGCAACTTGTTAAAACATAACAACATGAGTTATAGTTGAATCATTCAATTAAACAGTAAAATCATTAGTAATATAGCAATAACACTTGCTCCAGAATTATAAATATTTATATATCATTCAGCCTTTAATAGATAAACATAAAGCTATAACAAATAATACATAAAAATGTGAGAGCTAGATATAATTTTGTGAGGATTTGGGGGGTTGTATTATAATGGCACTCCTTCACTGCAGTATAAAATATTCAACTGAAGGACCCTTGAGCTGTTATTCTGGAGTATATTTCGTGTTGGATAAGAATATCAACCAAGTTCTTGTTTAAATTCCACATTAATTTTAGAAAAGATGACCAATACAGGCATTATTTTTCGTAAGCTGCTTCAAGATCCCCCTATTAAAGACACCTTGTTAGTGAAGAAACGTACTAATCTGCCAAATTGAAATCTCTTTACAAATGAGGAAACTAATTCTGTTTTTATCATTTAACTATAGAATATTAATCATCTGATGAAACAGAAAGATTTAACAAAATGTGCATGTTCAAACTATTTGGCAAATATCTGCTGAAGAGAGCAGATAAAAACTCTTTGGTGGGGCAGGGGAGAAGATTTTTTTTTACTTAACCTGAAAAGCCAATCATGAAACGTAATGATGTGATTTTCTTTTAAATCTGTAACCCAGTAGCAGATTGTCAAAGAGGTTAAAGACGATGTCGGCCATGACTACTTTCAGCTCTTGAGTGTGGCAACGTGTATTATTTGGCGTGATCATGACACAGATCTGCATGCGTATGTCTTCAATAATTCATGCTGCAGCTTGTCTCACTGTAGGGACAGATGTCAGGGAAACCAGTGACAGCCGATCATGCTGATCCCACAGTGACACTGAACCCTGAGTATATGCCCACTAAGTCTGATTGGAGCAAAGAAAATATGGGCCAGCAAGTTTTGGGGTAGCTATTCATTTTGTAACTACATGAAATGCGTGTATTTTTATGCATGTTTGTATACGAATATCTTGCTCCATACAATTCCCTAAAGATTTGGGACTTTTAGAATTTGGACTAGTTATATGTGGGAACATTCCTTACATTTGAATGTCAAATTTATTAGATCACTTAAAATATACCTAGAAAATGTTATGGACAAAATTAACTACTTATTGTTATATATAGAAATGTATATTTCTCCTACAGCTGGCTCAGATGGTAAAGAATTTGCCTGCAATGCAGGATCGGAGAAGGCAATGGCATCCCACTCCAGTACTCTTGCCTGGAAAATCCCATGGGTGGAGGAGCCTGGTAGGCTGCAGTCAATGGGGTCACTGAGAGTCGGACACGACTGAGCGACTTTACTTTCACTTTTCACTTTCAGGCATTGGAGAAGGAAATGGCAATCCACTCCAGTATTCTTGCCTGGAGAATCCCAGGGACGGGAGCCTGGTGGGCTGCCGTCTATGGGGTCGCACAGAGTCAGACACGACTGAAGCGACTTAGCAGCAGCAGCAACGCAGGATACCTGGGTTCAATCCCTGGGTTGGAAAGATCCCTTGAAGAAGGGAATTGGCTACTCACTCCAGTATTCTTGCCTAGAGAACTCCATGAACAGAGGAACCTGGTGGGCTACAGTCCATAGGGTTGCAAAATGTCGGACACAACTGAGCGACTAACTCCTCAGAAATGTATATCTCTTCTACAGCTGATATAGAGAATTACCAACCTTAATTAATCTTTCATGATTAATTCATGTATAGAAAAAAAAATCAATGTTATACATCCAGAGGTTAAACAAGCCTGATTTTTTGTTCTCAAGGATTTATCTTTGTCTCTTACAATGATTGGTATTTTAACATTTGGCATTAATCAAAAAACTATACTATTCCAGATGCCCTAAGAAAAGTATAAATGTAGGTCTGTTAGTAAATGTCTATGAACATTAATTAGTTAAAATATAAAATACAGAACATTGGTTAGAATATAGAGGCATTCTCTATGCCCAAAGTTAGTTTAATCCTTATGCCTTAATAAGTTTCACAGCAAGGGACTAGAATAGGAGATATGATTGAAGCTTTCAAAGTCTATTGTTTCTACTAGTAGCAATAGTAGCTTGACATAGTTACTTTCTATTTGTGCACAAAGAAATACACAGCTCTTAGCTCCAAAGTCTTAAAAGTCATAATATTGTGTCATATTTTTAGATCCCAAGATGAGCTCCATTTATCCATTTCTTCAATAGCATTAGAAAAGAGTGTCAAGGTCTACTTGTAACCTGCAGAATCTTTTATTAACAACCAGAAAATACTATGTGTATGTTTGAATGTGTGGATAAATATGTGTGCGTATATATATACACATACATATATAAATATAACATTTTGAAATATTCAACAGAACAAAACATTCATCTTTATGTTTTCTTGCGAAACACAGTATGTTCTTCAATTTTTAACTTGCCCTTAGACATAAAGCTAAGGCTTCCCAGGTAGCACAATGGTAAAGAATCCACCTGCCAATGCAGGAGATGCGAGAAATGTGGGTTTGATCTCTGTCTCAAGAAGATCCCCTGGAGTAGGATATGGCGACCCGCTCCAGTATTCTTGCCTGGAGAATCACATGGGCAGAGAAACCTGGTAGGCTACAGTCCAGGGGGTTGCAAAGAATTTTCGGACACAATGGTGCACGTGCACACACACACACACACACATACACCCCAGACATATAATTTAGCATTTAGCTTTTAGAGTCATTTAGAATCACTATTCTTGGTGATTTTATTGTTTCAGAGAAGTTTCTGGCTTATTCCCAAGGACTTCTCTGATCTATCCTCCCCCCTTTAAGATCAGTATATTTGGGAAAAGGCTTGTGATTTTGATATTTCATTATCTCAGGATTAGACTATTTTCAATATATACTGAGTCAGAGAATCTTGTCATTTTTACCATGCATTATGTTACCTAACAGTGGGTACCATTTTTCTTTGGAGGTGCATTTACATAAACATTTCTAATCACAGCTCCATAAAGAGACACGGTATGATAATTCATGACTTTTAGGTAATATGTCATATGAATCTTAACATATGGCATTACACTCTACAGTGGCAATCTTGGCTTCCAAAGGGACCTGGAAAACATCCAGTGAGATGAGAATAAGCCAAACTTGATAGAAAACCATATCGATGCTAATCCAGGTTTACACCTTTCATTCAGACTCAGAACTCTCCAGCAGATGGTTCAGTGTTGAAGCACTAATGTTAGCAAAATGTCAAAACTATTTTGCTAGACTCCCCAATTGTTCATACAGAGGATTTTTCAAGAGCTGGATATCAAAACAGTATTAATGAATGATAGCACTAAGGTCTCTGATCTCAAGTCCAGGGTTTTGGTTTCAATTTCCAAAGACAATCTGGCTTTGTTCCCTTGGAATACAGCCAATCAGCTTCTACAAAAGAAAATCGAATTTTAGAAGTTTCTTCCCTGATTCTTTAGCCAACAGTGGCATAATCAAAGAAGACAAAGGAATGCAGAACCATTTGGCAGATAGCATTATTAGTGCTGCTCTACCAATTTAATCATCCAAACAAATGCTATGGAATAGAGGCTCTGAATCACAATGTCTTATCCTAGGATTTGTGGACATAGAAGAGAAAAAAACTAAATGGGCTCGGGGACTCCATAAAGCATCTTAATTTAGAGGCAAATATGGATGTGGGTGTTCCTATGCACACTTTTCATATATTCTGAATATGCAATGTGAATGAATGAATGAATAGGTGTGACCCTCATTTTAGGATTAGCAGTGGTTTCAGTATATTACAGGAAATCAGAATTACATGTATAAAATAAGAATAAATACATTTGCATCTAGATGAAAACATTCTCAAGCATTAGTTGATTACTCAATGTCTATTAAGATCTATGCTGTCTTTAATGTATTTTTTTCTAATGTTAAAAAGTATATTGTGAAATAGGGATTAAGAGCTCTGTTTTGCAGACATCTAACCATGAATATCTCAGAGAGAGGTTTTTCTGTGCCTTCCCAATGGATAGCCTGGAATTAGTCTTCCTTACTCCAAATTCCACTCCATTTCTTTTACATCATTTTAACTTCTTTAATAATGGTTTCTAACTTAGTGTGAACAAACTACAATCCCAACAGCAAAAGACAGAGTTAGTTAAGTATATGATAACAGAAGAAGGCAGATGAATGGATAAAACATTGTGAGAGATATATATATACACACACACAGACACACATATATTTGTATACAAATATATATGTGTGTATGTACACACATACATACTTATATGCGTGTGTATATATGCATGCTTGCATGCGTGCTAAGTCACTTCAGTTGCATCCAATTCTGTGCGACCCTATGGATTGTAGCCCACCAGGCTCCTCTGTCCATGGGATTCTCCAGGCAAGAATACTGGAGTGGGTTGCCATGCCCTCCTCCAGGGGATCTTCCTGATCCAGGGGTCAAACCCATGTCTCCTGTTTCTCCTGCACTGCAAGAAGATTCTTTACCACTGAGCCACCAGGGAAGCCCATGTGTGTATAGATTTATATATATACACATATTTTTACATATAAACATATATTTTATATTATTAATTATATTCATACACACACACACACACGCACTTCCCTGGTGGTCACATGGTCACTCAGTCACTCATACATACATACATATATATGTGTACATATATACATATATACGGGCTACACATACATACAATGGAATATTAGCTATAAAAAAGAATGAAATCTTGACATTTGTAACAACATGAATGGACCTGGAGGGTATCATGCTTAGTGAAATTTTTCACTTACATGTGGAAATGAAAAATAAAACAAGTGAACAAACAAAACAATACAGAAACTGACTCACAAAGAACAAACTAGCAGTTGCCAGAGGGAAGGGTGATGGGGGAGGGAGGAAATATGTGAACGAGATTAAGAGCTGCAAACTACCAGTGATGAAATACGTAAGTCACAAGGATGTAATGTACAGCATAGGCAATACAATCAATAGCATTGTAATCACTCTGTATGATATGTAATAAGCAAGACAGAGGAAAACAAAGACTGTATGGTATAAAAATATTAAATCACTCTTGTACAACTGAATGGGCTTCCCTGATGGCCTGGCAATGCAGGAGACGCAAGAAACATGGGTTTAATTCTGTCTTAAAATCCCCTGGAGTAGGAAATGGCAACTGGCTCCAGTATTCTTGTCTGGAGAATCCCATGGACAGAGGAACCTGGCAGGCTACAGTCCATGGGGTCATAAATAGTCAGACACGACTGAGTGACTAACACACACACACAACTGAAACTGATATTGTAAGTCAACTATACTTCAATTAAAAAAAAAAAGGACATACAAGTAGGAGACCACTTTCAGGTAACATTCCTTCTCTCAAATTTTTCTTACAAAAGTTTAGAGTCCATGAATATTATTATCTTCAAAAACATATTTTCCCTTGCAAACTTCGTATAGCAGCCACATGGTATTAAATCAATCAGCATCAATCAATGAAACAGCAATGAGAATTCCTATCACATCTGTTTGAGTCCTGACCATCAGTCCAAGGCAAAGCATGTGGGCATGCCACCCTGTGAGTCAGTTCATATTAGGGCAGATATTTTTCCTGTTCTTCCATGAATGTGCTCCTGAGAGTGAGGTCACTGGAAGAAAAATTCATGTGTAGCCCCTAAGAGGCTAGGCCAGATCAGAACTGAATAAATTATCAATTAAAAAAAAATTGATCGGAGAGATTTGACAGCTAAAAAGCAATGTCATGTTCAAATTAGGTCAAGCCATTCAGGACTAACCCTGTAAAGAGGACCTGAATCAGTAGGCAGCACTGACATGTCATCACTTAAAGGATTGTCATGTTGGAGTAGACAACGTTGTTCTAATTAGATAACTCTTAAAAAGTTGCTACTTAAAGATTTTCATCACTTCCAAACCCTAATTTTGCTCTTCTCACTCTTTTATGATTAACCATGGTTTTATTTTCATTTTTGTTCATTATCAATTTCATTGCTGAAGACTGTCCATATTTCTTTAATGTTGTGACAAGAATTCTTTGCTAAAGCTAAAAAAAAAAAACAAACAAGAATGAAACAAGCTAGGAGAATAACACTGTATTCCATTTTTTCCATTTAAAATATGTTACAAAACAGCTTTCAGTTTAAAAATTTTGACAGTGTATATTCAATTTTTCAACTAACAGATGTACGTACATAAAATTATATGATTGAAATTCAGTGTCAGGGGCTTTAGTCATTTAGTTTGGGCAAATTCAAGGCACTGGTTCATAATATAATTCTTGAAATATTTATTTAATAATGAGAGAGTGGAGTTTCTATGAAACAGTGATATGAAAGTGTTTAGTGCATTTAAAAGGATATTTTACGTGAATATTTAAAAAAGAAATTACTATGATTTACTCTTTAAATGAAAAGTGATCTTCTTTGTTTTTTTAAGAAATCAATTCATAAGGAAATTGAGTGAGCAATACATGGCTCTTCAATGAAAGAAGAAACCAAGTCATGTCTTGGGGACGCCTCATTCAGAGTTCTTAGTGTTAGCCTGTGGTTGTCGTTCAGTTCTTCAGTTGTGTCTGACTCTGTGCGACCCCGTGGACTGCAGCATGCCAGGCCTCCCTGTCCCTCACTTTCTCCCAGAGTTTGCCCAGGTTCATGTGCATTGAGTTGGTGAAGCTATCCAACCATCTCATCCTCTGCTATCCTCTTCTCCTTTTGCCTTCAATCTGTCCCAGCATCAGGGTCTTTTCCAATGAGTCAGTTCTGTAAATCCCTGCTTATATTACCTCAGATTTTCTCGCTTGTGTGATGACAATAAAGTGAATGGCATTTGTCTTATTCAGTTCAGGCTGCTATAACAGAATAACATAGGATGGGTGGCTCAAAGAGCAAACATTTATTTCTCTCAGTTCTGGAGGCTGAGAAGTCTAAAATCAATGTGCTAGTAGATTCATTGCCTAGTGAGGGTCATCTTTTTGTCTTGTAGACAGCTGCCTCCTCACATGATACAGAGAGGGGGAGGGGGAGAAACACAGAGACTTAGTTCACAAAGACAATAATTTCATCATGAGGATTCTACTCTCATGACCTCATCAAACCTAATCACTTTCCAAAGATGAGGAGACATTTAGTCCATGGCAATAAAATGAATGTCATTTTTTAAGATATTTTGGTCTCCAGATAGGACTAAATATATGACTAAAACATTTTGAAGATAGAGGTGGGTTATGATAACTATACGACGGAAATGCAGTAGTCCTACAGGGAAACATAGGTTATCCATTGCTCTTTCAAATTTAGTAGGATAATTGAGTGTGTGCCACAGAAGTCAAAGACTTCTCACACGCTTTGATCCTTTAATTGACAGAAATACCCCATATATCGTTTAAATAATAACTGTATCATCCTAAAAGACAGCAATTTGAGAAATTCAGGAGCCTTCAGTGTAGCACAGTAACGGTGCTGCTGCTGCTAAGTCGCTTCAGTCGTGTCCGACTCTGTGCGACCCCACCAGGCTCCTCTGTCCCTGAGATTCTCCAGGCAAGAACACTGGAGTGGGTTGCCATTTCCTTCTCCAATGCATGCATGCATGCTAAGTCACCTCAGTTGTGTCTGACTCTGTGCGACCCTATGGATAGCAGCCCACCAGGCTCCTCCATCCACAGGATTCTCCAGGCAAGAATACTGGAGTGGGCTTCCATTTCCTTCTCCAAGCACAGTAATGAGGCACCCAGAATCAGATGCACTGGGTCTCAGCTTTATTGTCTGATCTCCAACAATGACTGGGTAACCTTAGGCAAATTACTTGGTCTTTCTCTGTGCAGTTTACCAATCTATAAAACAGAGATAATCACAGGATTTATCTCCAGAGTAAGGATTATATGAGTAAAGCGCTTAGCACAGTAACAGTGGTAAGCACTCAATAGATGCTACTACGTATTGCTATTTAGATATGGTGATTCCATCTAACCTCAGAGGCTTGGCTTTCAAAATGTGTCAAGGTTAAATAAGATTCCAGTGTCCTGCATGGTAGCAGGCATCATTATTTTTAAGGGTGTGTTGACCTTAGGGAAATGGGTTTTCCTTACAGACCCAATATAACCACTAACAAATATTACACATGTATTATTTTTAAAGAAGGAAAAAAGAAAATATATTTTACCTTTAGCTTCTGGACCTTTTGTTCAAGACAAGACTCTATCAGAAACAACACGCAGCTTTGTTATAAGATGTTTTATTCTAGGAACAGTGGTTTTGAATATTCAGTAGGGCTCCAGGCTAGTGATTTTGCGGCTAGGTATCCTATCTTCCAGGAAGCCCTTGACAAAGGTCACAAACAATTTGTTCCTTCCTCTTATTAAAATAAAGATGGAAAGCATTGATGATAACTCTGCCCAGCAGCTAACTTCATCATCTGTAGCGGTTTCAACATATGCTTGTGAGATAATGAAAAATATAGCATTAAATACAGTGGCAGATTGAATCTTGTTTCAGGGTAAATATAGTAAGTCATTTTTTTCCCTCTTCATTTCCCCAGAACCTGTTTAGCATTAGACTGTTAATATCATCCCTGATACACGACAAAACCATTGCATAATATACTGCTTTTCAGACCAACCCCCACATAAAGTGAGCAACGGAAAACTATGAACATTAATCGGGCATTCAAAATAATGAAGTGCCTTATGCCAGCCCTTTTTAAAAGCCTTCCACTCTTATAGTTTTGTGGGAACAAACAGTTTTATAAATCTGACATGCTTTCCTGGTCCCATTTAATATTATAAAAATGTCGTTTTTCTGAGGGACGGTGAAAATTAAAAGTTTTTAAAGATATATTTTACAGCCAATAGTGAAAACACTCTATACAAGCTTTATGATATAATCTTTTCTAAAAAGCAACCTTTGAATCTAAGAAACAAGTTTGTCAACATTGAGAAGGAAGGATTATTTACGCTTTAATCTTCAAGGACTAAGAAAATGTATATAACGACTTTGAGCAACAAACATTTTGTTATGGTAAATAGTCGTCTGGGGAAAGAATAGCTCTTGTGTTGGCCAAAAAGTTTGTTCGTTTTTTTTTGTTTGTCATTATAGAAAAATCTCAACAAAATTTTGGGCCAACCTAGTATCTGAAGGCTGTATTTTTTTATCCAAAAATAATTTTAAATTATTAATAACAGAAAACATGTAACCATTCATTTCAAGGGGAAAATCTAATAAACTCGCAACAATTCAATTTGTGTTTGTATTGAGCATCTGTCTGTCCTAAGTCCCTTCAGTTGAGTACAACTCTTTGGGATCCCACGGACCATAACCCTCCAGGCTCCTCTGTCCATGGGATTCTCCAGGCAAGAATACTGGAGTGGGTTGCCCACCTCCTTCTTCAGAGGATCTTCCCCACCCAGATACCGAACCCACACCTCTGTCTCCTGTACTGGAAAGTGGGTTCTTTACCACTAGCAACTGGGAAGCCTGTATTGAGCGTACCTCAGGAAAATTTTTTATACACATAATTCCAAAAAATAGCTCATATTAAATTGAAATATGGCTTAAGAATGAAAGTGTTTATTCATATTAAGATAAAAACTGAAACAGGAGCTGACATTTACTGACAATTATCCTTTGGTTGGTCACTGTAGTAAAGTCTGAGTTTCTCCTGCTTTTATGTCACTGTAAGTTTTGGTCCCCACTCGCATATGCCTTGCTGCCAGATGTTGAACATGCCGCCTGTCTGTAGTTGTTGCCATTACAGCAGAGGTCAGCCTAAGTTCTTTACTCAGAGTTGTCCCACCTATGCTGTTACCATCATATTCCCCTTTCAAAAGTGATCTCCAGAAAAACATCTTCCCTATTTTGGCTTTGGTTTGCAGAAGCAATAAATGGCTCAGCTGCAGCCATTGCTTCAGGATCTAATTAAACAAGGAATTGCAGATGCTGTGGATTTTTTTTTTTTTTTCCTAATGATACAAGCAATTGCACAGAGCACATATGTTCCTTTTCTGTTCTTTAACAAAGACTATGAAAGAGAAAGTGAAGTCGCTCAGTCATGTCCAACTCTTTGCGACCCCGTGGACTGTAGGCCACCAGGCTCCTGCATCCATGGGATTTCCCAGGCAAGAATACTGGAGTGGGTTGCCATTTCCTTTTCCAGGGGATCTTCCCGACCCAGGGATCGAACCCAGGTCTCCCGCATTGCAGGCAGACGCTTTAACCTCTGAGCCACCAGGGAAGCCCAACAAAGATTATAGAGAACCTGAACTTGCAACAAGCATGGGATGTGGTATGTTCTTAAGTGTTATTCAAGGTCAAATGTTTTTTAGAAGTACAGCAGCAACAATTAACAACCAAGTGATTTCATGTAATGTAGCCTGAGATTTAATGTTCTCTTTATTTAAAGCTTGGAATTTATCGTATGGATATATCTAGACTAAATTCACTTTAAATTGTGTCTATACAGTCTTTCTTCAGAGTATCTTCCACATGCTTATTTTAGACAAACTTACATTTATCATTTAATTGTAAAATTTTAATAAACTAAAGTATATATGTAACATATGTTAAAGCCTTAAAGAATAATAACAAAGCAAACACTTGTGAACCCACCACCCTATCTAGCAATAACATTACAAATATCATTGACATCTCTGTTTTTGTAAGTAGTAAAACTTTCAATTCAAAATACTGCCTAATTGCCTTTGTAATATTTTCCTTGACCCGTAAGACATTTAGAAATATCCTGTACAGTTTCCAAATATTTGGGTATTTTCTAGTATCTTCTGTGACTTATTTCTGACTTAATTTGACTATGGTCAGAGAATATACATTGTACACTTTAAATCTTCTTAAATGTATTGAGTTGTTTTATGGCCCAGAACATGGCCTATTCTGGTAACTATGCATGTGCACTATAATTCTGCTGTTTGAGGATAAATTGTTCCATAAATTCAATTAAAATTGATTGCTAGCAGCAGTTGTTCAAGTGTTCTATATACTTACTGATTTGCTGTCTGTATGTTTCATCAGTTACTGAGACCAGATCGTGAAATCTTCAGTTAGAACTATTTCAGTTCTATCAGTTTTTGCTTCATGTATACATTTTGGAGCTCTGTTGTTAGTTGCATAAACCTGTGAAATTCTATCTTGTTGTCCTATTGATGAATTGATCTTTTATCATTATAAAGTGGCCCTCTTTATGTCTGATGAGCAGTTTTGGTATCTAGTAGGTCATGTCCCCCCATATTTTTCTTTTTCTTCAGTGATATCTTGGTTATTCTGAATGTTTTGTTTGCTCATATACATTTAACAATCGTCTTGTCAAATTCCTCCAAGTCCGTATTGAGGTTTTGTTAGAATTCCTTTAAATTTTTACATCAATTTGTGAAGACAAAGACAAGGATAAAGGATATCCACCCAAACATTGTAAGTATTATACTTGTTGGCTTAGTATGAAAAAAAGCTTTACTTCCAAAGTCATAAAGATAATGCTTATTACTACTTCTACTCACATTGTATGGAGGACATACCCAGCTAAATAAAACATGAAAAGGCAATACCAAACAGGATAAAAAAGGGGGAAATTTTGTCTTTATTAGTTAAATGACACATTTGTCCTCATAGGAAAAATTTTAAAACCTACAAATTACTAAAAGAGTAAGATAATATAATGAGTTCTCTGAATATTATTAATACATAAAAGTTTTTAGTAAGAAAGATTTAGTAAATGTAATTCATGAATTATAATATCAATTAAAAAAATGATCTAGGGGGTCTGCCCTTGTGGTCCAGTGGTTAAGACTTTGCCTTCCCATGTAGAGGCTATAGATTCGATTCCTGGTCAGGGAGCTAAGATCTCACATGCCTTGGGGCCAAAAAAAACCAAAGCATAACTCTGATAGCTCAGTTGGTAAATTCGAACTGTTACTGAACATGTATACAAAAGAAGTTCTCTTAATGGGGCCCCGTATGGTAAAATCATTTTGAAACAGTTCAGCCAAACTTAGAAGAGGTAGAGAACATATTTTAAAAAAAGTCTACAATTACAGAAAATTTATTTTTCTGTAGAAAATATTCAAGGAGACATATTCAAGATGATTCACGTACAGAATTGTTTGTGTGGTAGGCAGAATTCTAAAATGGCCCCCAAGAGTTCCATTCTCTGGTTTCCTGTATAAAGCACTCACCTTAAGTGTGAGTAGAACTAGTGAATATGTGATATATCACCTCTATGGTTATGTTATGTGATATGACAGAAAGGCTTCCACAGAAGTAATTAATGTCTCTGATTAGTTAACTTTGAGTTAATTCAAATGAATGCCACTCTTGGTAAGTCTGACCTAATCAGGGAGCCTTTGCAAGAGGTAGAAAAGATTCAAAACTAAAGATGTTAAGTCTGCTGGCCTTGAATAAGCAAAATGCCATATTGTTGAATGGTTCACATGCCAGGGAAGGAGGGGTGGTCCCTGTACCTGATAAAGGTCTGCAATTGGCAGGCAGCAAGAAAGTGGAGACCTCAATCTAACAACTGCAAAGAACTAAATTGCAACAACAACTGAAATAAGCTTGGAAGAAGACAGTGTGCCTCTGAGGCTGCAGCCCTCACCTTTATTTTGCTTTTACGAGATCCTAAGCAAAGAAAACCAACTGGGCCAGGCTGTGCCCAGACTTCAGGCTCACAAACTGTGACAAATTATGCTGTTTTACATCTCTAAGTTTGTGGATATTTCTTATGCAGTTGCAGAAAGATAACAGCTTGTAATAGCAAGAAACAACAAAAATCTTGAAATAACTCAAATGTCTATGGGTGGCAAATGAATCAGTTCAGTTCAGTCGCTCAGTTGTGTCCGACTCTTTGCAACTCTATGAACTGCAGCACGCCAGGCCTCCCTGTCCATCACCAACTCCCAGAGTTCACCCAAACCTATGTCCATTGAGTCGGTGATGCCATCCAACCATCTCATTCTCTGTCATCCCCTGCTCCTCCTGCCCTCAATCTTTCCCAGCATCAGGGTCTTTTCAGATGAGTCAGCTCTTCACATCAGGTGGCCAAAGTATTGGAGCTTCACCTTCAACATCAGTCCTTCCAATGAACACCCAGGACTGATTTCCTTCAGAATGGACTGCTTGGATCTCCTTGCAGTCCAAGGGCCTCTCAAGAGTCTTCTCCAACACCACAGTTCAAAAGCATCAATTCTTCAGTGCTCAGCTTTCTTTATAGGCCAACTCTCTCATCCATACATGCTACTGGAAAAACCATAGCTTTGACTTGAGGGACCTTTGTCAGCAAAGTAATGTCTTTGCTTTTGAATATGCTATCTAGGTTGGTCATAACTTTCCTTCCAAGGAGAAAGCGTCTTTTAATTTCATGGCTGCAGTCACCACCTGCAGTGATTTTGGAGCCCAGAAAAATAAAGTCAGCCACTGTTTCCACTGTTTCCCCATCTATTTCCCATGAAGTGATGGGACTATTTGCCATAATCTTAGTTTTCTGAATGTTGAGCTTTAAGCCAACTTTTTCACTCTCCTCTTTCACTTTCATCAAGAGGCTCATTAGTTCTTCACTTTCTGCCATAAGGGTGGTGTCATCTGCATATCCGAGGTTATTGATATTTCTCCCGGCAATCTGGATTCCAGCTTGTGCTTCCTCCAGCCCAGCATTTCTCATGATGTACTCTGCACAGAAGTTAAATAAGCAGGGTGGCAATATACAGCCTTGATGTACTCCTTTTCTTATTTGGAACCATCTGTTGTTCCATGTCCAGTTCTAACTGTTGCTTCCTGACCTGCATACAGGTTTCTCAAGAGGCAGGTCAGGTGGTCTGGTATTCCCATCTCTTTCAGAATTTTCTGCAGTTTATTGTGATCCACACAGTCAAAGGCTTTGGCATAGTCAATAAATTGGCAAATGAATAAATTAATACAAATGAATTAATAAATTAATGCAGTGTAGTCATACAATGTTACAGTGTGAAAAAGTAAAAGTGTTAGTCACTCAGTCACGTCCAACTCTTTGGGACCTCATGGTCCCAAAAGATATGGGACCCAGCCAGGCTCCTCTGTCCATGGAATTCTCCAGGCAAGAATACTGGTGTGGGTTGCCATTCTCTTCTCCAAGGAATATTTCTGACCCAGGGATAGAACCAGGGTCTCCTGCATTGCAGGTGGATTCTTTACCATCTGAGCCACCAGGGAAGCCCATTATAGTAGACCATGATAAAATTAAATAAAATATACCAGCATGGATGAATCTCAAAAACTTGTTGAGCAAAAAAATTGCAAATCAGAAGTATACACACTACAACTTTACTAATACAATTATTAAAATAGGAAAAATCAAATAATATGTCATTTAAGGACAGATATAAATGAGGAATTGTTCATGTTATATACTTAAGGTTGAGATTGCCTCTGGGGAAGAAAGATGTTTGAGAGGACTATAAAAGTGGTTTCAATGGTATTGGCACTAACCTACTTCTTAGGTTCTGCAGTGAGTATCTGAGTATTTATTTTGTTATCTATCAAACTCCAGATGTGTTAAAAAAACACTCTTTTAAAATGGAAGACATAACTCACCATTGAGTACATAATCCTTTAAAAAGGTGCCCAAATTCTAGAAAGTTAATCTCTTGTCTTCCTAGATTAGAAATTGAGTAATAATTTCATCAAGTGGAAAAAAATTATGTATGGCTCTCCAAGTGCATTTAAATACAGCAACAGCAGTAACAGCCATGGTCGTCATCATCTCTTCAACCTAATTAGTGATGGCAGTTGAGGCAGATCAGCGAAGTGAGCCAGGAGACTCATGACCCAGGTGTCATCTTTCTTCTGTGTTGTGTGCTTTGCATGTCCAATCTGTGCTGTGTTGGGGGAGTGAAGCTGAGAAAAACCCAAGTGCTAATAACAGTGAGAGAGGAAGACACAGAGGTAGAAAATTGAGGGAGAGGAAAAAATTCTAAATATCCTTCGCTTTTCTTGAATTAATGAGAAACTGAGTCATAAACCATTGTTAAACTTGTAACTTGATTAGGGATGAATTATTTATCCAAAAATTGAAACATACAACCTATGCTCCTAATATTGAGCTGTTTTGCTTACACATCTTGAATGGTGGATCAGGGAAATTACCAAAGAGTCCTGAGAAACTTCATCAAACCTGAAATTATGATTTTTCCTGGTGAAATATTGAAAGGTAAGCCAGTTCTCTGATTTTACACTAGTTTTTCAAAATCTAATTCTGCTTCTCCAAAGCTAGTCCTGAATTTGATGACAACAGTAGCTAAAGCCAATTATTACTCCTAGAGTTACGTTGGGAACTACACGTCTCAGTAAGACTTTGTGTAGATATACTCATGTCTCTTACACACTTATCACGTATAACAAAGTGATGCTTAATCAGATTCCACAAAGTGTTAATTATCATAATTGGTTAGAAAGAATTTCTAAATTATTGAACATTTCTAACATATTCTACTTCACAAATTAATTGTAGCCTAGAACTACAGAACTGGTTGTAAATAGGGTGGTACTGTTTATACGGTACTGTTGTGGTTTGAAAAATACAGCAGATTATTTACTACAAAAATTTTTCACTAACAAGGAGAAAAAGATTATCTATTCAGTTTTCCCCTTTTGATGCAAACATTTGAATAGTTATTCCTGATAGGTTAGAAGAAATTATTTTCATTTAGTGAATTTCAGTTTCATATCAGTTTCATGTCACCACATCATCCCTCTCCTCTTTGACTCCCACTAGCCCACTCCTCCAGAAAAATTCATCTGTACTAGACTAAAGTCACAGAATTTTAGAACCAGACAAGATTTAACATACCGTGTGGCTCAACCCAAAGATAAAACTACACTTGGCATGGTTGTTAAAATTTCTTTTTGAAAGAAACATTAGAAAATTAAAACTGAGCTGTCCCCATAGATAATTATTGAGAAGGCTTATTAGCCCCTTGAGTTTGAGGAAAAATTCCATCTTTAAGCAGCTGAATTCTTGCACACACACACACACACACACACACACACACAATAATAATTAAATCAGCTACTTTCAAAGTGACCAGACCATGCAGCATGGAGATTACAAAGCAATGACATTTATAAATGTTGGCAACTAGTTGTATACCAGGAAACCAAAAGCAATTTATGTAGGAGTTTGGCATCCTCAGTTCTCTGTAAAATTCTATGACTAATTTCTCAAGTAGTTTTATTCCTCTTACTTAATTACTCTACTTCCTGCTTCACAATACAGATGAGAGCATTTGGTTGTATCCACTGCTCCAAAGGGATCAAGGAATAAAATATGTCAGTGAGGTTTTAAAAAAGGCTAGTTCTATAACTAACAATGGAACATATTACAAGATTTAAATGGGAAAATGTGAGATAAATTAGGTTTTCCTCCTGTATCCTTTCAAAACCTATGGACTAGTATTCTCACACTTTTTTGTCAATCCAGTATTACTTTTCTTATTCTAATTATTTTGAAACCTATTCATAATGTCTGTCATTCTGCATCTGCTGTATTTCCTTCATCCTGTCTCAATTTTTGTTCTCCTCAAGTGTATCTACCAGCCAGGACTTTCAGGGCTTCAAAATAACTTATTCCATATAGTCTACTGCAAGAAGGTCTCACATACATTATCCCATTTCATTCTCAAAATAAAGTAGCAGGGTTGATATACAGATTTCTATCCTCTAGAGGAGAATAGAAAAATCTCCTGTGGCCTGACCAAAATCACAGCTAAAGAAATACTTGAATCAAGAATGAAAGTCAAGCTTCTTCTCACTATGTGCAGCATGATTTCTTAAAGAGCTCTTCTCTTTAGATAAATCAGCTATTCTCTAGTCATTACTCCTCTACTGCCACTTTTCACTCCCACTTCTATTTCCATCAAATGATGTTTATAAGCTTGTATACAAATTGCTGCTGACACAGTACTAACTACAAGTGACTTCTGACAATCTCCAAACCCTTATAGTGCTTGACTTCCTAATGGTACTTAGAGACAACTGGGACACTTACATGGTAATAATGTGGAACTGATGGAATAGGTTTCTAGTATCTCTGCCAGCAGGAATTCTATTAATCTGAAGAGGTCCTCCCTCCAGTACTCTTGCCTGGAAAATCCCATAGATGGAGGAGCCTGGTAGGCTGCAGTCCATGGGGTCGCTAAGAGTCGGATACAACTGAGCGACTTCACTTTCACTTTTCACTTTCATGCATTGGAGAAGGAAATGGCAACCCACTCTGGTGTTCTTGCCTGGAGAATCCCAGGGACGGGAGCCTGGTGGGCTGCTGTCTCTGGGGTCGCACAGAGTCGGACACAACTGAAGCGACTTAGCAGCAGCAGCAGCAAAGAGGTCCTCCCATCTCATATCTGAGAACAGTGAATCCATGACTGTCTCCGAGTATTTCACCTTATTATCATTCTAAGTGGCTTCAGTATTTAGCTAATATATGTCAGACTGAGAAAAATAACATAAAATTTAAATTTACATTAAAAACATAGTCGATTGCTACAATTTCTGTCAGTCAGGGACCAGCCAGCAAACCACTCCAGGTAATTTAAAATGAGGCAATTTAATGCATGGTAGTGAGTGATGGGAAGAGCTGAGAAGCCAACAGGGGATGGTGAAGCAATCAAAAAATTAGCAAAGGCAGGAAACCACTACCAATTCTGGAGCTGGAGGGATAAAGGGGGAAGTCTTATTACCCTAGACTAGAAGCCATGATTGCCTGATGGAAAAGCAGAGGCTGTCTAGCAGGGAGCTGAAAGCCCAGAGGAAACCAGCCACTGCAGAAAGATGG
>NW_011494800.1:1858160-1870717 GCF_000754665.1 Bison bison bison | reverse complement strand
GTCCCTGGGATTCTCCAGGCAAGAACACTGAAGTGGGTTGCCATTTCCTTCTCCAATGCATGAAAGTGAAAAGTGAAAGTGAAGTCGTTCAGTCCCATCCGACTCTTTGCAACCCCATGGACTGCAGCTCACTAGGCTTCGCCATCCATGGGATTTTCCAGGCAAGAGAACTAGAGTGGGGTGCCATTGCCTTCTCCTGAGGATCAGCTAGTAGGGGACAAATACTCTGGCTTCTCCTATCCCCCCTCTCTCCCACCTCCCTCCACCCACCCCTTTCCAGGTTGCCTATGGACCAAATCTATCTGGAAGCTAGTTGGAAAGCAAGTCTGAGACACATGATTTATGGGTGAGGGGTCAAAATGAACATTAGTACAATAGACAATGACCAACCCACTTCCCAAAGCATGAAAGAGAAATCTAGAGCTGTAAACTGATTGCTAAATTATGTTCAATTTACTTTTCTTTTACATAATGAAAATGATCTGCATATCTCTGAGTAGCCTAGACATTAGAGCATTTGGTACATAATATAGTTGGTTAGGGAAAATAATGCTAAGTATAGAAGCTGATGCAGCATAAGTACTGTCATATTTTCTCATTACACACTTAAACAACAATAATGGATGTCATTACACAAAAATATGTACTATAATCATACAATTTAGTTAGACTGCACAAAGAAAAGATTCACTTAGCTTGTCTTAATATATTTATACCTCTAATTACATATTCATTATATAAGCATCCACCCAAGACCTACTATGTGGCAGATAATTGGCTAGTTCCTAGAACTATTTCCATAAGATAGGGTCATATCTTCAAGAAACAAAGAAGACAGAAACTAAAAATAAATGATACACATAAAACATAGATAAGATTGAGAGGAGCACACAAATAAGAAAGTAGTTCATTTTCCCAGGAGGATAGGAATCAATAAAAGAGAGGATATTTGAGCCAAATCTGAAGAGATAAGAAAAAATCAAAGCAAATGCTATGTTTGTCTGAAGTCTTCCCAGGCTTTTTGCCTGTGGACACATCGATCATTACAAGCATTGCTTACATATCACAGTCCAAATCAATTACAATGCTGAATCATCTGCTTACTTTAAGAAAATGCCTAAGAAGAATCCCTAACATTTCTATCCACTTGGCATTGCAAGAAACCTAACAGAAATCATCTTAATGTTAAAGATCTTCAAGCACTGCATGCTACGATATTACCTTCTTTTTCCATCATTCCCAACCCTGTCCCCTTGCTATCCTCTCCTGCTTCCTACATACTACTGAATATTTTACAGCCGTGGAACTTTGTTCTAATTTGCTTTCTTTTCCAGTACAAGCCAAGAACCATATAGACCTGCAATTCACATTGACCCAAATTCCTTGAGATGATGTTGAAAGGTTTTGCTTGATCTTCCACATTCAGAAAGGGATTTGGATAACATTTTACATACTGGAAATTCTGCCCTTATTCAAGATGTTGATGACCTGTTAGCTACTCCTTCACTGAAATCTTACCACTTTTGTAGACCGTATGTTATAAAGCCTCTAAAAATGCATGGTGACACCTGTCTCAGATTCATTACTTAGGACATGACATGTTTATACCAATAGGAGTGAGGTCATCTTTTAGGATAAAAATTAATTTCAGTGTCCCAAGACTCACTTGAATTTCACTAATGTCCACCCTCTTAGATATATTTAGCTATTGCTTACATAGCATATCAAATATGCTTCTATTCAAAGCTTCTATTTGTGTGTATGTGAGTGTTCAATCATGTCCGACTCTTTGTGACACCATGGACTATAGTCCACCAGGCTCCTCTGTCCATAGGATTTCTCAGGGAAGAATACTGGAGTGAGTTGCCATTTCCTCCTCCAGGGGATCTTCCCAACCCAGGGCTCAAACCCCCATCTCTTGCATCTCCTGCATTGGCTGGTGGATTCTTTACCACTGCGCCACCTCGGAAGCCCAAAGCTTCTATTGCATCGTGCTTAAATGAACATCCTAGAGCCATGATCTTTGTCACAAGAAGCCAAATAGTCTTTTTTCTGATTTAAACAAATCTTGTAGAGAAACATAGAACTGTGTTCTTGGTAATGTAAGTCTATATATTTTTTGTTGTGAGGAAAAAGAAACTATTTTAGGTATGAACACAGCTTCATGAAGACAAAGACTGGCCCACTCATTAATATGAGTCAGTTCTGTCCAGATCTCTTTGACTTAGCTATTCCCCACAGGGTCACAGCATTCCTAAAGACATATTCTAATGTGTCTTTAAAATATGCAATTTTATTCTTCTCTGCAAATAGAGAAGGCTGGGCTCATATTAAACTCAACCTGTTTGTTACCACTTCAATACAAGTGGAGTTTCATGACTGTCTTACAGCCCCTGCCCACTGTTCAAACCCATTACTAACTGCAAAACCTTTTTATCCCCCAAACTATTTACCTCATACTTTAGGTAGATATGCCCTGTCAATGGCCAGAAAAAGGTGGGTTTAGAATATGCAGCAATATGGGGAAGTAGAAATTCCTCCTTATTGTCTATTCTTGCTTACCCACATGACTGAATTTATTATTTTTGGTCTTATTTATGGTTATGGACAATGAAGGAAACAAGAGTTCATCACCTAAGTATAAAAACATTTATTTGTTCATTTATGATCTGTTATACATTATCATGGCTTCCCAAGTGGTGCTAGTGGTAAAGAATCTGCCTGCCAATGCAAGAGATGCAGGAGATGCAGTTTTGATTCCTGGGTCTGGAAGATCCTCTGGAGGAGGCGGAAATGGCAACTCACTCCCATAATCTTGCATGGGAAATCCCATGGACAGAAGAACCTGGCAGACTACAGTCCATGTCGTCCTAAAGAGCCAAACACAACTGAGCATTACTGCTACTACTACTACTCCTCCTATACATTATCATATTGCTGCCATAAAGGGTTTTGTTCTCTAAATGACTTGCACAGGGAAATGCTTTGGCTCACACTACAGCCAAAGCAACGGCCACTTTCACTTTCTGGATCCAACTAGTTGCCTCTGAAAACTTTGTGTTGTTACCTCTCAGATTCAAGATTAAACAAAATAACAAACAAAATTTACTGACTCATAGGGTGCCTCTTCTTCTCACATCTGTACAGGCCCAAAGACCTTCTTCTTCTTGCTTTCATGGCCTATGGAATGAAAAAGGTAAAAAAAAAGTATGTACACATGTGCTCAGTTGCTAAGTCGTGTCCGCCTCTTTGCGACCCCATGGACTGCAACCTAACACGCTCCTCTGTCCATGGGATTTCTCAAGCAAGAATACTGGAATCAGTTGCCATTTCCTTGTACAGGGGATCTTCTGACCCAGGGATTGAACCCTCATCTCCTGCATTGGCGGACAGATTCTTTACCACCAGCCAGCAAGGAAGCCCTGAACAAAAGTAATGACAACACAAGTGATGGATACATAATTGATATGTGAGTTCTGAGTTCTTCTTAGTTGATCTGTTTTGTCACACCTGCCCCATTTTTCAAGCCTATACTTTAGCAAGTCCAGTAAAGATACAATGTTCCTACAGAAGAACACAAGGAACTCAAATTCTGGTAGTCCATGTTTTTTAGGAAGAACCTATTGCAGAAGAACTATAGACTCTCTGCATTATGCTTTTAGAGATAGGTCATCTGAAAACATCCTTGTTCACAGACTGAGGTATAACATAAAAGAGAAATTTATGAACAGAAATAATACCAGGAAGTAATTTTTCAATGGATAGAGTCACTTAAAACATCAAGGATGTAAAATATTATAATAAATCTTAAAAATTTATCAATAAAACACAACTATTAAATTACAACAAAAAATAGTAGTTATTCAAGCTATGTTACACAAACCACATGGCTCCAGATTACTTTAACTAGTAAATGAGTATGAATCCTTATTGGAAAGAATGCTGCACACATTTTCTAGATAAGTTAGAGTATAACCATGACCTATAAGAAAAGAGACTACCTAATCACAACAGAATACATTCTAATGTTTGAGTGTCCAGGTAATGATATGCCAGGAAATGGGAAAGGAAGATTGTATAAGGTACATAGATAATTCTAAGGCTTATAGTCATGTTACATGCAAGTGGTACTAATAAAATGTGACTTCTTTGCACTATTAAGTACTCCCAAATCTTGCTACATCAAGGTTGTATAAGAATTTTTAAGTCTATTTAGAAATGCAATTTAGGATTTATGACAAAGGCAGGAATGCAACACAGTGGAGGAAAGGTGACTTTTTTCAATAAATTGTGCTAGATGGATATAATATCCATGCAAGCAAAAAATAGCTGAACTTCTTCCTCACAACATATACACATAGATTGCCTATCTAAACCTAAAATGTGAAACAATAAAGCTTTCAGGAGAAAACACAGAAGAGTGTCTCTGTGACCTTGGAGTTAACAAAGTTTCCTAAACAGGGCATGGAAAGCATTAACCATGAAATTTTAAAAGTGGAAAATTAGACAGTGTTAAAGTTCCTACTTGATGTCAGAAATAACAAGAGAATGAAAAATCAACCAATAGGGGAGGATGCTATTCATTATAAATATCTCTGACAAAAGATTTATATTCATAATATATATTTTTTTAAACTCTTTAATATTGAGAAAAATATGCACAACCCAATAGAAAAATGAAAAAAAAAAAAGACTTGAACAACCACTTCACAGAAAAAATGTATGACTAATAAGCATGTAAAAAAGGTGCTCAACTTCATTAGATAAATGCAAAATAAAAAACAATATAATACTACCACCCTCCCACCACCCCCCACCCAACCGCCCCTCCACTCCACTCCAGCCCCCCACCCCACTATGCCATGGCTAAAATGAAAAAGATGGGGAAATACCAAACGTTGATGAAAATGTACAGCAACCATATCAAAAGGCTTGGCAGTATTTATACAAAAGTTGAACATCACAGTCTGTTCTGACCCAATAATTATAGTCCTAGGTAAATGTGCAGGTGTCAACAAAAAACATGCTCCGAAACATTTTGTTACACTATTCATACCATTCCCAAATTAAAAATAATATAAATGGCCAGCAACAGTCCAATGGGTGAATGAACTGTGATATTTTGGAGCAATGGAAGATAAAACAAGAAAAAGTATAAGGAACTCCCAACTATACACAACTAGATAGCTGAAACAAGTATTGAGTGGGGAAAAAAGTGAGTGAACGTCGCTCACTCGTGTCCGACTCTTTGAGAGTCCATGGGCTATACAGTCCATGGAATTCTCTAGGCCAGAACACTGAAGCAGGTAGCCTTTCCCTTCTCCAGGGGAGCTTCCCAATCCAGGGACCGAACTGAGGTCTCCCGCATTGCAGACGGATTACCAGTTGAGCCACAAGGGAAGCTCGTGGGGGTGGGGGTGGGGGTGGGGGGAGATACAAAAACAGTGTTTGCACTGTGAGTTCATGTATATAAAGACGGTTAGTAATCTAGGTCATAGTTACACTTGGGACATGGGACAGGGAGAACTGGAAAGGGGTGGTGTCAAGGTGTCCTGGGGTGCTTGCAATTGCAAAATGTTCTAGTTCTTGCTCTAAACTCTGGTTACATGGGCTTATCCAGTTTGTGAACATTTATACAGATATATCCAAATTAAAAAGTTACAGCTGGAACAAATAAGAGAATAATGTCAGCAACAGATCAAACATTAAACATTGTATTAAAATCATTGAGGTCATAAGGAACTCTACTGCTCCACCCCCTAAGCCACGCGTGCGCACATGCACAGTGAAGTGAAAAACCTCATTGGCTGGGACTAGGTGCGCACTTCCGGAAGCACTTAGCACCGCCCCTTCCGTCTGCTGTTCATCCCGCCTTCCCGCCAACCAGTCTCCGCACTCGCCAGCCCGGCAGCTTCCGCCCCATGGACTCAAACTCCACCAAGGCAAACAGGGCTTGGCGGCTGTAGCCTTTCTCACAGTCTCCTCCGTCAGAACTGGCTCGCTGCTTGCCGCCATCATGAACATCCGCAATGCTCGGCCAGACGACCTGATGAACATGCAACATTGCAACCTCCTTTGCCTTCCCGAGAACTACCAGATGAAATACTATTTCTACCATGGCCTTTCTTGGCCCCAGCTCTCTTACATCGCTGAGGACGAGGACGGGAAGATTGTGGGCTACGTCCTGGCCAAAATGGAGGAAGACCCAGATGATGTCCCTCACGGACACATAACCTCACTGGCTGTGAAGCGTTCCCACCGGCGCCTGGGCCTAGCCCAGAAGCTTATGGACCAGGCCTCCAGGGCCATGATTGAGAACTTTAGCGCCAAGTACGTGTCCCTGCACGTCAGGAAGAGTAACCGGGCAGCCTTGCACCTCTATTCTAACACTCTTAACTTTCAGATTAGTGAGGTGGAACCCAGATATTATGCAGATGGAGAAGATGCTTATGCTATGAAGCGGGATTTGTCGCAGATGGCAGATGAGCTGAGGAGGCAGTTACAGCTGAAGAAGGGCGGGTATGTGGTGCTGGGCTCCAGGGAGAACCAAGAGACCCAGGGTAGCACACTTCCTGGTTCTAAAATGGCCTGTCAAGAGAAGAACCCGGCCACTGATGGTAGCGGGAGTGACAGCAAGGAACCCAGTGAATCCACGGAAAGCCCCGATGCCCAGGACAGTTCAGAAGACTCCAACTCCACCTCCTAGAGCCTGCTTAAGGTAAGTGTTCTCACTTCCTCGACCCAGTTCCTATCTCCCCTGAATTCCTGCACCATACTTGGGTCGCCGGAGTCCATCCCATTCTAGCCCCAATGGATTTCACTGTGAAAACACCCTGTTGACCTTGGATAGGAGTGTAGAGTGGGTTGGGGGAAACTCATTGCTCATCATAGGAAGTTAATAGGATTCCATGCTGAAAGTAGATTAAATTCAGTAAAATAAACAACATCCTGTCTTCGATATCAATTGTATTTCAGAATATCCACATAGTTTATGAAATAAATTTCTTCTTTATAGAATGACAGCTAATAAAAGCAGAAAGAATGCTAGAATTATAAAGTTGCCATTTTGAAACTCTTGAAACAATAGATCAGGCAGTTGTCATCAATGAATGATGCCATTAGGTGAGAGTTGGGACTGTTTGCAATGATGGATCAAGCTAGCAACACTTGAAGTCACTGGTCAAGTGTAGCATCACTATGTGCTGTGCTGTGGTTAGTTGCTCAGTGGTGTTTGACTCTTTGCAACCTCATGGACTGTTCACCAGGTTCCTCTGTCCATGTGGATTCTCCAGGCGAGAATACTGGAGTGGGTTGCCATGCCCTCCTTCAGAGGATCTTCTCAACCCAGGGTTGAGCATCACTATAAGGGAGACAAATATTATGTGCCTCCTAATCCAATAGGAGGTGCACAGTGACAGCTATGAAATATTCTTGCCCAAAGAAAATATTGTGTGTCTGTATAAAATGTATCTTGAATCCAAAGAAGACCCTGGATCTAACATTTTTTTTAAGGAAAAAAAAAAACATGGGACATGTTAAATTTCAATCAGCCAAATCCAGAATGAGAAAATTTCTACAGAACAAATGATCTGGTTTCTCCAACAAATGAATGTCATTTTTAAAAAGAGAGGAGGAATTTATCTGTTAAAACAAGCTGTAGAGGTATACTAACCATATACAACTGTTATGGAGGTTGTTTGGTTTAAACAAACTAAATATAAGACATTTTGACACAACTAGGCAGAACTTGAACACAGATTGTATCCTATTAAGGAATTGTTAATAATTTGGTTAAGTGAGCTAAATGATATTGTAGTATTGTTTTAAAAAGCCCTCATCTGTTAAAGATACCGGTTCAGATCAGTCGCTTAGTCGTGTCCGACTCTTTGCTACCTCGTGGACTGCAGTAAGCCAGGCTTCCCTGTCCATCACCAACTCCCGGAGCTTGCTCAAACTCACATCCATTGAGTCGGTGATGCCATCCAACCACTTCATCCTCTGTCATCCCCTTCTCCTGCCTTCAATCTTTCCCAGCATCAGGGTCTTTTCTACGGATATATATTGAAGTAATTAGAGTTGAAATAATATGAGGCCTTGGATTTACTTCAAAATACTCCAGCAAAATCACACACACACACACACACACACACACACAAAAGAGGTCATGGAGGGGGAAATAGAAAAAATAAGAATGACGACATGTAATAATTGTTGAAGTTGGGTAATGGGTACTTGGGGGATGTATTATGCTGTTTTTTTCACTCTATAATGTGTGAAAATCAACATGAAAAGTCAAAGAACAAAACAATTACTGTTCTTCATACTACCCATTAATCAGTCACTGAAAAGTAGTTTTAAAAGACTATTTAATTTCCCTTAAAGAACGTTGTAACACCTTAACAATTTGAAGGGTCAATTTAGAAGCTTTAACTTCTAGTCACCTTACCCTTATATATGAAAAAGGCAGCAACTTTCACATAACAAAGTCCAGTTATGAGTGACACACTGCATATAATTAAATGCCATTGGATTCATTTACTCATTGGTAAAAATTTGTATATGCGTGGCATGAGACTTGGAGCTTGGTATACACCAGTGATTAGGACAGGCTGATGTTTACATTATATAGCATCTTATCTTTGTGGTTATCAGCTTCTCTTCAGTTGTTATAGTATACCTGAGTAAGATTTTAAGTAAGCAAAGATAATTGGAGATTGCTTAATATCTGATATGAGAAACAAAAATAACTGTCACTTTAGCAGGGGAAGAGAAAATAATAAATAATTGTAAGAAAATTATTGTGTGGCAGTTATAAATCTCAGTGTCCAAATTCAGGAATAACTGAAATGTTTCTTTATATTACTGTAATCGGACTTTATTTCTAAGATGAAAGAGGTGTTCCCTGTACTTAGCGTCAGTGTCCTTCCATGTTGGAACCTGCTGTGACAGCTCCGTTGGCTCCATCTAATCTTTGGTCCTTATGAGCCCCTTCTGGGTCCTTTCCAGTCAGAGTCCTCTTCAGGTCTCAGGTGTTCTCTGCCATGTTTGGGCAATTTTGGTAGCAAGGGTATTAATGTGCGTAGGCTAGTTGTTCTAAAAATTAATCTCCAAATCTCAATAACTGAAAACAGTAACACACATTTTCTCACATCACGGTCCAGTATGAGTCAGCGATGTGGTAGGGATGTGGAGGGGAGAGGAAAAGAAAGGCCCTTCTCCATGAAGTCATTCAGGACTCTTATCTGCTCCTTAGCCCTGTTTAAGAATCTGGTGAAACCTAAGGACACCTCGAAAACTGCCTTTTAAAGGCTTGAAAATCTGTGCGATTGCAAAGGAAACCAATTTTTATTAATACTGTTATCAAATTATTTTAAAATAAACTTATTTTGTTGTTCAGTCACTAAGTCGTGTCTGATTCCTTACCACCCCATGGACTGCAGCATGCCAGGCTTCCCTGTCCTTCACTGTCTCCCAGAGTTTGCTCAAATTCATGTCCATTGAGTCAGTGATGCAATCTAACAATCTCATCCTCTGCCATCCCCTTCTCCTTTGCCTTCCATCTTCCCCAGCATCAGGGTCTTGTGTTATTTATGTATTTAAAGGAAAATTGAGTGTAAATGCAATTTGGAGATACCTCCAGCAGCTGTAGTGTAATATGAAAACCTGTGATTTGTATTGGTGATAAAGTCACAAGGTCTGTAACACACTACTGTGCCTTAGTGCCTATATTCATAATTGAAGGAAATGCTAAATTTCAGTTGGAGGCTAGTGAAAATCCAGAATTTTTTGTTGTTGTTCCAAATCCAAGTTCATGGTTCTCCCAAATTCAGTTAATGGATCCCAGGCTAAAAACCCCTGATACAGTGCCATTTTCTAGAATCATGTGTCCTCCACTTGTTCATATACATTCAACTTGCAGATAAGGGAAGATAATACACATGGAGGTTTATCTAGGTGTTAAAAGTCAGTCTCATTTTCCTAACTACCTGCAGGGGAGATAGTGTAGTGTAGTTGTATGCCTGGGAGGAAAAGGAATGAGTTCTGGTAACCACACAACATCATTTCTGCAATAGTGGGAACCACCCCAGTGGTGCTCTGGACTTTGAGAAGTTCTGCTTCCATGCCCGGCTAGGAGCCTGGGGTCTCTCTGCTGCCCCCTCCCTCTCCATAACATGGCACAGAAAATTCTGCCAGGCTATCTGAGCTGTCTGCTTAGTCACACGACACACATGTCTTCTGCACAAACCTCGGCATGGGACACTGGGACCCTGCCACCTTGCTGCCTTTATGCCTCTTGTTAAAGCCTGGAAGAATTGACCCCTCTACATGGAAATCCCCTGAATTGTCTAAAGCTGCATTTACCATCCCTCACCTTTGTCCCATTCAGCAAGGGTTTATTAGGACATACACTTAGCTGCCTGAATGGGAAAAGACTTCTGTGAGGAAAGAAAGAATAGAGACAAAAATTAAAAGGTTAATACAACAGAAGTATTATCCAGCCACAATTGTGGCATTCCCCCTGTGGAACTGGAGTTAGAATACCTACAGAAGAAAGTCCTGAAAGAGATAACCTTTCATTTTCCCTTATCTTATTTTGTGTCTGGGCAATGGAGACAGAGTTAGAAGATTTAGAAATGATGGTGAATAGGGCAGCTGGTGAAGGAGACCGGATGTCTTCCTCTACAAAATGGTAATAAAAGTCACTGAGAACACTGTGAGAACACTGTGTCAGAGGTACGATTATAGGGACTACTTGTGAATTGTCTCACTTAATCCTCCTAAAATCCCTCTAAAGTAGGTACCCAGGTAGTGCTAGTTGTAAAGAACCTGCCTACGAATGCAGGAGACATAAGAGATGCAGGTTCGATCCCTGGGTTGGGCACATCCCCTGGAGGAGGAAATGGCAACCCACTCCAGCATTCTTGCCTGGAGAATCCATCCCACAGACAGCGAGGCCTGGCGGGCTAAAATCCATAGAGTCACACAGAGTCAGACATGACTGAAGTGACTTGGCACACACACACACACATGAAAAATGCATTGCTCCATTTTACAGATGAGAAGTGCCTGTCATTCAGACAGTAAGTGGAAAACAGGGATGCAAACTCAGATGCTGGGACTCCACCAGGGTGAAGATTAAGTGGACAATGCCTGAAAATTGCTTAGCCCAATGCTTCACACACAGTTACTTATTCTATAAATTTTTGCTTTCAAACTGCAGTGATAGTAACCATCCAGCCTCTTTTTCTTCTCCACAGTAATCAAGTGATAGAATGTTGTGTATGAGCAGCAACAGTTTGCAGCCTTGGAAGGGAGATGCATCTTAATGATTAAAATAGCTTTCACTGACAAGCTGAATGTCAAAGCATTCAGCTGAATCAATGCTCGTCAACAGCAGAGTTTCTAAGGAGCCATAGCAATGAAGACAGGTCAGTTCAAAACATGCTAGTTAAGGCAGGAATGCCATCAAATTGATGCTCCTGACAAGAAATATGTGGATGATTAATAACAAAAAGGGAAAAAATGCAGAATCTTAGAATTTTCCATTGAGCTGGCAATATTGAGTTAACCAAGGTTACTTGAGTGACTCTCCCTTTCTGGTCTATTCTTTCTGTCGCTAAGCTGTCATCCTAACAAAAAGTTGTTAAATGTTCACATGAGCATTCACTGAAATAGACTGTTCTTAATTTTACCAGACAACTAATTATAACTGGAATGATATAATGAAATATGGAAGAAAGTAAGAGACTGACAGGTCTGGTAAATTCCTAGTATAACCTTACCCCAGATATGCCAGAAACCATAGATTTCAAATGCTGCTGCACTGTATAAAGATAAAGAGGGGAGGGGAAGTGGGAAGAGATAAAATATTGTTTTGAAATACTAATCAGATAGATATCATTTGTTGAATTATTTATAATCTCTAACAATGTCACTTTTCAGTCAGTGTGCCATGTATATATTTAGGATGACTGAAATACCAACTTTGTTAGAGGTAACTGACAAAAACAGAGGCTTTTCCTAAATGTTACACCCTTCATGCTAAGGAGCTCTATGGTGGAAGAGGTAAGGAAGAGACGTAACAACAGTTATTCTGTGAATGGCTCTGGTTCAAAGAGCTTTCCTGAAATATTCTGCAGTGCTGTTCTAAGACTGAAGTCCTCAGACTATCATAGGATTTTTTTTTAATTCCACGTCATAAAATTCTGTTTTGTTCTCGAAAAGTCATGTCAACAATTAACCTATTTCTCAGGCTGCCATTGCCTGTCTTAAGTAATCCCAGTAGTGTAAGAATTTGAACTTAATAAGCTAATAAGTTAAGGACTAATAATATTCATATTTTATCTTAACGTCTTAATTGTATCAAGCAATATTTACTGAGAAAACTAAAAGAACTATAGAATTGGTTTTTATATAACTTCTTTTGCATGCCTCTTTTAACAGTGTTTGAAACAAATTAAAAAAGGTAATGATGATAGACTTTCTGGCCTATTCTCCCACATCTTCCATGACAGCAAATACACTTTTTTTCAAAAATAACATTTTGTATTATATGC
>NW_011494800.1:1852147-1858060 GCF_000754665.1 Bison bison bison | reverse complement strand
GTATTATATGCCTCTGCCTGTCCTGCTTGATTCACTGTTGTTATTTTGGGAACTGACTTCTCTAATAAAATTGTGATTTTGTACAAAAATGCTTTTTAACTGGCCTGTGCCTAATAGCCTTTATCTTACAACTTCTGTGTGCATCTGATAGATGGGAAAACAATGCATCTTTACAACTTAAAGGTTGTGCTGTTGTTTTATTTGCAGCTACTCAGTAATGGGAAGCAATACTCCACTAGCTTTTCTTTAACTTATATATTCCATTCACATATCACACAAACCTTTCTACCTTATTAAGGATAGGGCCCATGTCCCAGTTCCTTGGACTCCAAAATTACTGCAGACAGTGACTGCACCATGAAATTAAAAGATGCTTGCTCCTTGGAAGAAAAGCTATGACAAACCTAGGCAGTGGATTAAAAAATAGTCAAAGCTATGGTTTTTCCAGTAGTCATGTACGGATGTGAGAATTGGACTGTAAAGAAGGCTGAGCGCCATAGAATTGATGCTTTAAAACTGTGGTGCTGGAAAAGGCTCTTGAGAGTCCCTTGGGCTGCATGGAGATCAAGCCAGTCAATCCTAAAGGAAATCAATCCTGAATATTCATTGGAAGGACTGATGCTGAAGCTCTAATACTTTGGCCACCTGATACAAAGAACCAACTCTTCAGGCAAGACCCTCATGATTGGAAAGATTGAAGGCAGAAGGAGAAGGGGATGAGATGGTTGGATGGCATCACTGACTCATAGACTTGAGTTTGAGTAAATTCCAGGAGATAGTGAAGGACAGGGAAGCCTGGCATGCTGCAGTCCATGGGACTGCAAAGAGTCAGAAATTACTTAGCAACTGGACAACAACCACCATGTCCCATTTATCTTCATTTCCTTAACTCTTGACACATTATTCCTTCATTGTAAGTTCTCAGTATATAGTCATTGAAAGAAGGAAGGACCCGCCCAAATTACCAATGTAGAATTTAAAAATGAAAAGGAGAGAAAGTGTACTTAAGGCACTACTTTCTATTACCTATTGTAATTAGAATGCTTTTAAGTTATGAATAGAGAGACATAATGGGTATTTTGCTTTCATATCCAGGTCTCACAGAAAGAAAATATGACTTCTAGAATTGGACACATTGCATCTAGCTATCAAGAGCTAAAAAGGCTTTTCATTTCATTTGAATTGAGATAAATTTCCTTTTTCTCCCTCTCTCTTTTTTTTTTTTTTTTTTTTTTTGAGATAAGTTTCTTTTTGAGTGGAGTAGGATGGGGTAGAATTTGAAGATGGCAAGCAAAAGTGTCATAATTTCTTCAGGTTTAAAATAAGATCTTTGGGGTAGATCTCAGCCTTTCATTGTTCTCCCCACTCCCCTCTCTCCTGGCAGAAATGGCTTTTCGGTTCAGTTCAGTTGCTCAGTTATGTCTGACTCTTTGCGACCCCATGGACTGCAGCACACCAGGCCTAACTGTCCATCACTAACTCCCAGAGTTTACCTAAAACTCCTGTCCGTTGAGTCAGTGATGCCATCCAACCATCTCAACCTCTGTCATCCCCTTCTCCTCACTTAGATATCAAGAAAAGTTCATGTGTCTTCACCACAGAGAGGGGAGAGAGCCTCAGATTCACGTGTGGCTCTTTGTGCTGTCATCTGAATTCTCACTGGCCCCCGTGGAGATATAGCGAGTCTAAACTGTCTGTTAGTGCCTTGTTGATCTGCTGCCAGAATCTGTTACTGGTTAAACCCTGATTTTATTCTCTCGGAGTCTATAGCCCTCCTTTGCTCACTTGCTCTCTTTTCACTTCTCAACAGCATTGCAGGTCCTCGTGTCTCAACCACATCTGCTCTCTGAGTCCTGGCTTATCCCGTGAACTCTGTAGCATCTGCTCTGGGGTCATCTCAGGCCAACTCCAATGGCTTCTCACTCTCAACCTTCCACACACCCCACCAGGATCATGACGGAATACGTGGACACAAGAGCCTGCTGTGCAAGTGCCAAGGAAGTTTGAGGCCTGCCATCACCGAACCTTTCCTGGCCTGCTCACACCATGCCTGCCATTTTATTGTGTTTGTAGTAGTCCTTTGTTGGGTGTGGTTGTCTTGTAAGGTTGTCCCTTCCTAAAATACAGAACAGGAAACAGGGAAGACTTCCAAAGCTCCTAGGCTTTTAGTTTTTGCCATTGTTCCTCTGGGTTTTCATTCTTGAGGGGGTGGTCAGGACCATCAAGTCAGACCTCATGCCCCCTTCCTCTTCCTTTTTCACCCCTTCTCGTTGAAGTATTCTGTTTCCTCTTCCTTTCTCCAGGAACCTGTCCGCTCTCATGTCCTCTCCTTTCTTGAAGAGGTATTCTCCTCCTTCCCAGGGGGAAGAAGTGGTAAGGGCTTCTATTATGCAATCAGAACTTGGAGATTTTAAGAAAAGGACAACCAGTAATTAAATTGGAATATCTAATATGCTTGTTAGTGTCTTTTTTTTGTTTTTTTTTTTTTTTTTTTTTTGGTTAGTGACATAACTTGCTGTTTATTGAGAACCTATAATGTTTAGGCACAGTGCTAGGGCCTTTATTACCAGTATATTTAATCCTCTCAGCAAGTGGGAGGTAAGTATTATTATCCCTATTTTATAAATGGGGAACCTGAAGTCAAGGAGGCGAAGTAAATTTCTAGGACCTGAACTCAAGTTATTTGAATTCAAAGCCAAAATTCCTTTCACTTTCCTCTTGCTCCTTTTTGCATTTTATTTACAAAAGTGTGAAAACAATAGCAAAAAAAGAGGGAGAATCGAGTTTTAAAATGTGTTAACACGTGACAACTATATGTCTTTTGTAAATATTTATATAACCCACTGTTATAATCCTGTTTACTGTTTTCCCCAGTAAAAATAAGTAAAGGCAAAACATTTTGACCACTTTTGATGAGGTGCAGCAGAGGTCACCAGATAAAATCCAGTTATCATTACTTAATGTTTTTCTATTCACTGAATGTGAATTACCATAGCGTGTAGTTTTTCTCATGTTTAAATTTTTATGAAAACTAGTGTGTATGGTTTAAAGTTAAAGCCCTGACATTAACCATCCGATGACAAGAGAGAAATCTGTTCTCTGTAGTCATAATTAGCCCTTCTAAGCTCTTCTTACAAATCTACTCTAAGAATGTACTCTTAAGAATGCCTGCCTAAAAAAAAGAAAAAAAAGAATGCCTGCCTAATAGGAAATGATTGCCTGAGGCAGACATAAAAGTTTTTTCCTACATGAGGATTTGACAATACAAACCTCTCATCCATCTTTCCATCTTTACTGTTTTTCTTTTTAATTTTCTCTCCCAACTCTAAAACTATTTTATTCCTTCCTCTCAAGCATGTATTTATCTCTTTATTTTTAAATATTACAGCTTTCTAACATCTGTCTCTAGGGCAGCATAATCTTACTGGTGAAATATTCCATGTTTTCCTTGAGCCCTTGTCAATATGTCTTCGTGTTAACAGCTTAGCAGATGGAGAAACAGAAGGAGTAGCCTCAGCTTACCTGAATGATTTCTCTCCAGCACCCGGCACATGACTGTCTCTACTAACTTGATGATAGGAACTGGAGTAATTGGAAGATAAGAAATGATGCCTGACTTTTGCAGTGTTGTTTACCAAAACTGTTGGCAGCTTTTTTATGTTACTGTTAGATCCTTTTTCCCAGTCTCATACCAAGAGAAGACAGAATTATAGCAACCTACCTGGTTCGCACTGTGCCTACTTAGATAATGAAAGTAAAATAATAATAACTAATATCGCTTTGGGCATAAATTAGCATATTCCCAGGTGGTTCCAGGGTAATCACCGTGGTTTAGCAGGAGCAATAGCTTTCTGCAACAGAAAATGTGGGAGCCTGGGATACTGCTTTGTGTAATAGCATTGTTCTTTTTACATGGGGCTTATTATTATTTAATGGGCTGACTGCTTTTTACTTAAGTATTGGGTTGGCCAAAAGCTTCATTTGGGTTTTTCCATAGGATGCTGTGGAAAAACCCAAGTTTTTTTGGCCAACCCCGTACAAACCGCGAGAGAGGCCAAAGCAGGACATTGAAACAAGGATGTAGGAGAGTCCGTGGTGAACACCCTTGGACTAGCTGTAGGAAATGACCCACACTGGCTCCTGTACTTGCTGCTTTAAAGAAACTATCTGGGTGGGCTAAGGTCTGTGAGCATATTGTTCAGAAACACTAATCATCAAGATGCAGGGTTTTCTCTGGCTAATAGAAACTTGTGAATGAAGTCTGTGAGTTTCCTAGTTGGAATCTGTGTTTTCCCTTTGGAGATAAGAATAAGGAACCGAAAGTGACTGAAACAATAATGGGGAAGTAGATATGTGGGAGGAGCAGAGAGGGGTGCTGGAAGTTAGTCCAAAGCTGAGTAAACTAGGAAAGGATAAGGACTCTGAAATAGCTGAAAGAAAGTTTTCTCAAGCTTTTACACGCAGATGGGTCATTGGGGACCATGTTAAAATGAAGATTTTGTTTCCGTAAGTGGGGGTCGGGGGGATGCTGAGTGTCTGCATTTCTAACTAGCTCCTGGACAATGGGCAATGCTGATGTTGCTGATCTAGGTATCACACCTTGACTTGTAGATGTCTTAACAGTTATCTCGAAATATGGAACTAGTCCAGAATACCTGTGACTGGCCTGTAGGTTGGTTTGTATTAGACTCCAAATAATTTAGAATCTCATTCTTAAATACACATGCAAATGTTGTTTGTCTTAGGAATTTTGTCATATGAGGTTGATGACCTAATGATTTCAATAAAAATTTCAAACCTGTTTCATCAAAATGTGTAAAGCAAAATTTATATATACAGTATATGAGCTATAGTGATAATAATTGACATCTTCTATTATATTAGAAGGTAGGCTCAGCAGGTAAAGAATCTGCCTGCAATGCGGGAGACCCCTGTTCAAGTCCGGGTTCGGGAAGATCTGCTGGAGAAGGGATAGGCTACCCACTCCAGTACTCTTGGGCTTCCTTGATGGCTCAGCTGGTAAATAATCTGCCTGCAACGTGGGAGACATGGGTTTGATCCCTGGGTTGGGAAGATTCCCTGGAGAAGGGAACAGCTACCCACTCCAGTATTCTGACCTGGAGAATTCCATAGAGTGTGTAGTTCATGGGGTCAAACGGTCTCAAAGAGACTAACTTTCACTGTCTTTGATATGTTAATGTTTCCTTCCTCATCTTTGACTTCCAAACAAATGACTGGGTAGATGAGACTTTTGAACTGTCACTCAATTTATTGTGTTTATTGATCCATAGATTACTCCAGACACTAAGAATGTTTCCCATGCTGATATTTGACATAGAATTTGAACATGAACACATTAAAAAAAGAGAATATGAGATCTTTATGTGGGTTGAAGTGGTGTGGGAAACAATTTCAAGAAAAAATTTCTCATCCAGGGATAAGAATTTCTAGCCCAGGTTTTCTCAAAGTACAATTCATCAAAGTCACCCAGGTGCTATGTTAAAAACACAGTTTCTTTCACTCCAGCTCAAATTTACAAAACAGATTGTGTATTTTTAACAAGCCTCCAGGTGATTGTTTTGTATGCTGCCACCTGAAAATCATTGACTAGTAAGACATTGTGGAGAAGGCAATGGCACCCCACTCCAGTACTCTTGCCTGGAAAACCCCATGGCTGGAGGAGCCTGGTAGGCTCCAATCCATGGGGTCACTAAGAGTCAGAGACGACTGAGCGACTTCACTTTCACTTTTCACTTTCATGCTTTGGAGAAGGAAATGGCAACCCACTCTAGTGTTCTTGCCTGGAGAATCCCAGGGACGGAGGAGCCTGGTGGGCTGCCGTCTCTGGGGTCACATAGAGTCAGACACGACTGAAGCGACTTAGCAGCAGCAGTAAGACATTGAATTCATCAT
>NW_011494800.1:1840250-1852047 GCF_000754665.1 Bison bison bison | reverse complement strand
TGAATTCATCATGAAGGTAATTTGAAGGGCAATTTTCCCATGGTGACACTCCAAATTTAAGTTAATTTGTTCAAAGAAGCATTTTGCTGTTGTCTTTCTATTACTTGCCTGCCCATCCTTTCCCCAGTCCTCCCTTTTCAACATCAGTGTCCCCTCCCTTTTCCTAGTTTTATCTTTGTTTTTTGTCTCCAAGCCAGCAATAACCTGTAGTTTGGCAGTAGTGGCATATAGCACAGACGTGCAGAATCAGAATATTCACAGATACTCTCACTGAAATTTTCTTAATTTCTTTCCAGACCAAGAAGCTAAAATACTGCAATGTCCAGTTACAAGTCAGATACCAGGCCAGTCTGGAATCACAGGCTCTTCTACTCCTGTGTCATTCGTTCCTTATAGCCTTTCATCATCTGGGTATTCTGAGTCAGAACTGTTATTAACGGTACTTGGCCAAAAACCTGATGAAACAGACCAAGTGACTTATCACAGCCCTTCTTAATACTTTTTCCTAGACATGAATGCTTCTTTGAAATCTTAAAAGACACAGATCATTTCCTTGAGGCACACTTGAAAGGTAATTTAAACAGCTTGTTCCCTTATATGGATATAAAGATTAAATTTTGTGAAGTTCTGCAAAAAAAAAGTCCTTTCATTATAAATCATACATATATTGCTTTCACACCAAAATTAAGATAGATTTTGTGTAAGGTCATCACCTCAACTGCATATTTTAAGACCTTACTTAGAGAACACAGTCCTTAGCAAGTAATTGTCACAAGAAGTGGTTTAATAGAGTGAGAAATCACAGACCTGAGTCCAAAGGCTTAAATTTTAGTCCTAGTTTGGCTTATTACTACCTGGATATCCTCTGGCATGCCAATTTTCTCATATATAAAATAGAGAAAAATAACTTTCATACCTTCTGAGTTATTGTGTAATGAAGTATTGTAGGGAAAACTGCACTGTAATTTGTAAGAAGACATGTAAATGTTATTACTAACGTTTTTACTTTCAGAGATTTTTATCCTCAGATTCAAACTGGTGTGAAATATTGATAATTTTCCTCTCTAGCCATCCAGAAAAAAAAAAAAAATCAGCATTTCTGCAAGTGATGACTGTGTGCATGTGTGTGAAGATTTTAAGGAATGAAGTATGACGAATGGAGTGAATTCCTATAAATGTAGCAAGTCAAATCTCTATGTATCCATTTAAAAGGAAATGCTTAATCAAAGTTGTTTATCTCTTGCTCTTTATGACCCAAGCATTCATATGTAATAAGATTATTTGTGTGAATCAAATTGTACTTGTTTTCCCATTTGCATGGTTTTGAGTAAAGGAGACTTAAAAAAAATCACCAAAGTTTTCACATATTCAAAATCTTAAGTAAACTATGGTGATACATTAGGGCAAGCATCTAAATCTGGCTACTTTTTGAAGCATCACCAGAGCAAAAAGCTGTGTCAAGTCCCAAGGTACATTACTTTCATTACTGAAAGAAGGTACAAAAGTTAAAGCTTGTTAAATAATAGATGTTGTAAAGAATCTTGGAAAATTATGGACTCCCTCAGGTAAAGAGCCTTCTAGGAAATGAGTATTTCTATTGTTCCTTTGGTATTCAAGACAGTTTTGTGCCTACTGGTGTAAGTGTTGTGCTTAGTTACTCAGTCATGTCCAGCTCTTTGCAACTCCATGGACTGTAGCTCATCTGTCCATGGGGATTCTTCAGGCAAGAATACTGGAATGGTTTGCCACACCCTACTCCAGGAGGAGGTCTTCCCAACCCAGGGATCAAACCCAGGTCTCCTGCATTGCAGGCAGATTCTTTACCATCTGAGCCGCCAGGAAATCCTTGGTAAGTATGCCCTAGTTAGTAAGATTCTCAGTTAGTTGGAGGTATGCCTTTCTTTTAAAAGTGGCAAAACAATTCATGTGAAGGGAAGTTGAGAAAAGAACCAACAAAACAGAAGGGTTCTTAGGCAGATCAGCCTAGGAAGATGTACACTTGGAAACTGATAACAGATTTTGAGTCCCTGAAAATTACTCAATGCCTGTGTATCCCTTATAAAGTACTAAAGGATGAAAAGCAATGATCCATGATATATTTTCCACCACTTCATACATGTTCTTTAATTTTATCCTCTTCTTTATAATTGGGGAGTCAGAGGGAGCAGGGTGGATAGATTAATTTGTATCCAGTAAGTTCTTTTGTTTGTTTGTTACTAAAACTTACACAATGAAAGGAGGTAGTTTCAGAATAACTGGACACCCTGAATAAAGAAAGAAGGCTGTATTTATAGTTTAAAAGTATGTATACCAGTACAATTCTGATTCTAAAATATCTTGGTCAGTCATGTGAAAATATAGGTTCCTGTCTTTGATGAGAAAAAAATAGAGAGAGAGGGCTTATCACAGAATGTACAGCTTTTAGAACCACTCTGTCATTCATGGCTTATCCCTCAGAATTCAAAGCTTTATAAGTTATAAACACTTTCCAGCACATGGTACACCCTGTCTTATGTCAGACAGGGCTAGGATAATCCAAGGGCGTAAATGAATTTTCCCTTTTCCACCCTGAATTATTCTTTCATCCCTCATACCCAGTATTCTATTATTCTTTCCTGGCTTAAGTTCCACCCTTAAGCGACGCTGGAATTCCTTCAAAATAACCTATATCATATCACTTTTTAAATTCCTTTGCCCCTTCTGTCCCCACTTCCCATAGATAGATTGATAAATAGATCCTACATCATGGCTGGTAATAAGCATTTTTAAGAATTCACATGAAAGTATTCATCACTGGCAGCCTTGCTCTCTAAAGAATATTTATATTTAATGCAAATGAATCTGACTGGTAGGATAAACCTGCTTCATTGATACTCTCATCTTATCTACTGGAAGATCTAAACTGGAGCTCCACAGGGTGGCCTGCCACCTTGGGCCACAGTTTTTGTTTAAAAAAGAAGAATGCATTTCTTACTTATGAGCAAATGAAATACTAAGAAACAATGTTTTTTTATGACCTGAAGCTTTCTTTTTTGCATTGTTCCTTCAATTCTTTTTTCTCCCACATCTTCAACAATCTTAACATCCCAATTTTTACATCTACAAAATAGAAATCATTGTAGGGTTGCTATAAGGACTACAAAGTCATTACAAGGGTTAAGTAAAAAATTCATCCAGGTGCCCACCCACCCAGGTGCACAGTAAGTATCGGTACCAGTTACTTCCCTTCTAATTTGTGCATAAATATTTGAATAAAGCCGTAATTCTAATATAGGACTTTACATTTGAGTATCATTTTATGCAAAAAATTATTTAGTGATCATAAGCTGTTTCTCTCTTCCAGTGTCTTCTCCATTCTCTACTGATTTACCTCTGAGTGTGCCCAGGCAATAGCAGATGCTCAAGGCCTGAATGAATGAAGTGAAAGGATTCACAGATGAGGAATAACTGAGCCAATGAAGGTTATACAGAACCCTGTGCTGTGCTGTGTCACTCAGTCATGTCTGACTCTGCGACCCCATGGTCTGTAGCCTGCCAGGCTCCTCTGTGCATGGGGATTCTCCAGGCAAGAATACTGGACTGGATTGCCATGTCCTCCTCCAGGGGATCTTCCCAACCCAGGGATTGAACCCAGGTCTCACGAATTGAGGGCAGATTCTTTCCCCTCTGAGCCAACAGGGAAGTCCAAGAATACTGGAGTGGGTAGCCTATCCCTTCTCCAGGGGATCTTCCTGACCCAGGTATTGAACCGGGTCTCCTGCATTGCAGGTGGATTCTTTACCAGCTAAGCTACCAGGGAAGCCCATACAAAACCCCACTTTGTATCAAACAATGGTAAGACAAGAACCCTTTGCAATCAAAGAATAAATGTTATTTTAAGAAGAACTACTCCAGTGCAGTTCTATGCCAATAGTAAAATATTTCTATTTTCCCTCTGTTTTCAAATCTGAAAGCCAGATAATATTATCCTAATATTTCTTTCCCCAAAAGGTAAAATAAGAGGTGCAAATAACTGAGAACACTTAGCAAATCCCTCAAAATGTGTTTCTCCAAATATAACAACCAAAATTCATTAAAAGTAAGAAAGCATGATAATTGGTGAAAACCAGGACATTGCATACCCAGTTTTAACTTTGCAAATAAAACTAAAATGATATGTGAAATGTTTTTTAAAATATCACAGTAAAATGTGGTTTTCATAGGTGTTTATGCTTTTGGAAAAGGGAAAAAATGACTACCATTTCATTCTTTGTGCAGAACAGTCTGTTCTATTTAAAAAAAAAAATTAATAAATGAGCAGTAATCTCCAAGAAATCATCTTGACCAGCATTAATGACTAGTGTGATAGTTAACAGCCCGAGGCATAGCCAGAGGCCATTAAGGCTCTTGGGGGGAAAAAAGGTTGGGGGATTGTGGTTTACCAGTAATTAACCATAGTTATGAAGCAAAACTTCCTAAGAAAAGAGATAAAAGTTTCTCTGGCTTATTCTATCTTTTCATATACCCCTCCCCAACCTTTTTTAGTAAACAGGAAAAGAGGATGCTGCCATCATTTCACAAACCAGGTTGGATTGGAAATAATTCATTTAATGAAACAGGGACACTCAGGGGACCAATTAATGCCTTTTCAAGCTTAGGCTAGACAACTATAAGAGCCACTTTAAAAAAAAAATAACTCAGCCTAACACATTAGTTGATTGTTGGTGAACTGAAACTCAATCATCAGATCATAAGGATTTTGGGGGGGGAGCTTTTTTTTTCAGTTTTTAATCTTATCTCAATAAAGGTAAATACATAAGGATTATAAATAAACAAATCTGAAGTAATATAGATTGGGGGAACCTCAAGAGGGTCAGGAGATAATGAAGATTATACCTCAATATTGGGATTATGATGTTAGTTCTTTATTTCAATAAAAGTGGATAGAGATCTTTCATATCAGGGACAGGGCTTAGCTGTAAGGACAAAGTAATCTTCTGGGAATTATGCATACAGGCTTGACATCATTTTTATTGGATGGCTGATGAACTGGAAAACTCCAGGATAGCCAGGCTTTAATTTGTAATCTTAATTTTCATATAAATCAGTACATTTCAGGGGGAGGGAGTGGGGGATGTGGGGACTTTGATGCTTGCTGGCCTGATGGTAATAAGACAGCACTGGAGCACGGGCTGCAGTACTAATTCATTCAGTATCTGATTCTGTCTTTTCCTCTATCCATCTGTCTTCCATCTTTACATCTATCATTTACAGAAATTTACAGCCTGCAAATACCAGAGAAGCTAATGTTAGTGCAATCTTCCCTCCACGTTCTCTTGGAATGATCTATCGTAATCTACTTATCATAGACATGCACACTATAATGTACAATAATTTAATCTTCAGCCCCGAAAACGACTGCAATTGTTTTCCAAGCATGCATTATAAGGTGTTTTTTTCCCTTCTTTTTAACCTTTTTAAAGGCTACAGGGCATGAGAGAACACTAGTTTCCCTTCATAAAACAATTATCTTGGTGTCTCCCATATATACTTCTTATCCGTAGGATCACACAGGGGCAAGGTTATCAAACTAGAACGTACTGCTGATTTATTTGGTCACAAAGAAACCGGGCCCATACATTTCCAATATAGAATGCAGATGCTTTTCACATTGTAAAAGAAGTAAGAGCTCTTGTACTGAATATGCTAGCAATATATCTTAGCAATATAGCAATAAAATTAAATTTTCTCTCTAGACTGTTCTAGTCTTTAACATCATAAGTAAAATTGAATCTTCATGCAAAATTATAATCAAAGACTCTATGAGCTGAATTGACCATAGAAAACAAGTAATACACAGAGGGGAAATTATTTGTTCATAAGCACACATTTTTTCTCTCAAGTAATGTTTCTACAGCTTTTCTTTTCCATTTAAAATTTTTAAGTTGTCCTTTTGTTATTTTGTTATTGTTCTACAGCTACTTTACTTCCTGATCCAAAAATAATATGCCTTGACATTCACCACTTTCTTTCTACATACCTTGCCTCCTTTTGCAGAAATGCTGCCATATGTCTTATCTCTGTTTAGGCTAGAATGATACTTAACTAATTAATCCACCCATCCATCTATCCACTACACTATGCACTATGTAGAGTGGCAGATATATTGATAGGATATGCAGTATTTTATCTCCAGAAATTCAGACTTAGTAGGGAGATAGACTTGTAACAACAACAAAAAAACCCCAAACCCAAGAAGGCCTCCAGGAAGAAGGGACACTGAGGCTAAGATTTAAAGATATGAAGAGGTTTGCAAAGCTGAGACAGTGATGGATAAAATGGGATAGTACAACATTTGTAAAGGCAGAGCAAATGAAAGGGAATTTGACACATAATACATGGAGTTCACAAGGGTTTACAAAAATGAATGAGTCTGGCCAAGTGTTATTTGGTAAATGGTAGACCCTCAAAGGGAGAAGGCAATGGCACCCCACTCCAGTACTCTTGTCTGGAAAATCCCATGGACAAGAGGAGCCTGGTAGGCTGCAGTCCATGAGGTTGCTGAGAGTCGGACACGACTGAGCGACTACACTTTCACTTTTCACTTTCATGCATTGGAGAAGGAAATGGCAACCCACTGCAGTGTTCTTGCCTGGAGAATCCCAGGGACAGGGGAGCCTGGTGGGCTGCCGTCTATGGGGTTGTACAGAGTCAAACACAACTGAAGCGACTTAGCAGCAGCAGCAGTAGCAGACCCTCAAAGGAAAAGATACTGATACAATCTTTAGTTGAAGGTGAAGGTGAAATCGCTCAGTCATGTCCGACTCTTTGTGACCCTGTGGACTGTAGCCTACCAGGCTTCTCTGTCCATGGGATTTTTCAGGCAAGAACACTGGAGTGGGTTACCATTTCCTTCTCCAGGGGATCTTCCCGACCCAGGGATCGAACCCTGGTCTCCCGCATTGGAGGCAGACGCTTTAACCTCTGAGCCACCTGAATCTCTAATATCACATCCATTAGCATTTACCTGAACAACTTCAATGACTGGAAACTCATTACAATGAAAGACTGAATTTATTTTCAAAATTCTCATGTTTGGAATATTTCTAAAATTTTTTAATTTTTTTGAACTAGAAAACATATATACTGATCCATTCTAGTTCTGTCTTCTTGAACTGCACAGAGTATGATTAATCTTTTCATGTTAATTGAAATATTTGAGGACATTTATAAAGTCCTTCAAAACTCAGTTGCTTAAAAATGCTCCTTCTTTATAAGAGTTTTCAAAACTTTTAAAGGCCTGATTTCTATTCTCCTGGTAAGCACCAAATTGGTTCCTTTTATAGGGTGGCATTTGGAACCAAAAGTAATAGTCTATGCTTAGTATGACCTGTCTGGAGAAGGGCATAGCAAGCCACTCCAGTATTCTTCTCTGGAGAATTCCATAAACAGAAGAGCCTGATGGGCTATAGTCCATGCAGTCACAAAGACTTGGACACGACTGAGTGACTAACACAGCAACAGAGTATGACCTGTAGTGAGCAGGGAGAGAATATTCAACCACCTTTTCCTCACCACTATATTTCTATTATTGTGTCTAACTTGAATTAGATTTTTTTGGCAGACACATATTGGTTAGTCATACAGAACTTTTATTACTAAAATACCAAAGTCCTTGCCACGTATGCTCCCATTTAGCCAAATCTCTGCTGTCCTCTATTACTGTACATGGATTTTTGAACCAAAATCTAGAAAATTACTTTTATCCCCATTTAAGTTTATTACTTTAATTCATCACTTCCCCATGTAATAAGTACCAAGAAATCTTACATATGATTCAGTATACAATTTGCCAAAATAGGAGAATACAGTATTATTATTGTGAACAATATGTTTTTTTATTTTAATAGCAATTAAATACAAGGAACAGAGGACATGCAATACACAATGATCATTGATAGTTAAAGTAGCTCTTAAGTTCAATAAATACAAATATTTAAATATTCAGATATATCTCTTTATTCTTTAACCATTGACTGGTAGATAGTGGTAAGATTTATTCATTAAAAGTGGGTTTCATTTATTGGCATACTCCTCTCCTCTATAGATAGTGAGGATGTATAAAATATATTAAAAAAAAAGAATGACCATTCCTCTGTTGATGAACATTTAGGTTTCTTCCATGTCCTAGCTATTGTTAATAGTGCTGCAATGAACAACAGAATGCATGCGCCCTTTTGAATTGTAGTTTTCTCTGGGTAAACGCCCAGTAGTGGGATTGCTAGTGAAGACGTGGTACATGTATGCAATGGAATATTATTCCACCATAAAAAGAGACGAAATAAGGTCATTGTAGGGATGCAGATGGACCTGGACACTGTCATACAGAGTGAATGAAGTAAGTCAGAAAAACAAATATCCTATCAGATTAGATCAGTCGCTCAGTCGTTTCCGACTCTGCGACCCCATGAATCGCAGCACGCCAGGCCTCCCTGTCCATCACCAACTCCCGGAGTTCACTCAGACTCAGGTCCATCAAGCCAGTGATGCCATCCAGCCATCTCATCCTCTGTCGTCCCCTTCTCCTCCTGCCCCCAATCCCTCCCAGCATCAGGGTCTTTTCCAATGAGTCAACTCTTCGCATGAGGTGGCCAAAGTACTGGAGTTTCAGCTTTAGCATCATTCCTTCCAAAGTAATATCGTATATTAACACTTATATGTCAAATTTAGAAAAATGGTATAGATGATCTTATTTGCAAAGCAGAAACAGAGACACAAGCATACAGTACAAATGTGTGGATGCCAAGGGTGAAGGGGGCTTGGATAAATTAGGAGATTGGGACTGACATGTCTACACTACCATATTCAAAACAGGTCACTAGTGAGAACCTACTATATAGTATAGAGAACTCTACTCAGTGCTCTGCGGTGACCTAAATGGAAATAAATCCCAAAAAGAGGAAATATATGCAAAGGTATGGCTCATTCTATTTTCGGTACAGTAGAAATTAACACACCATTATAAAGCAACTATACTCTGAAAGAAATTAATTGAAAAATAAAAGGAGAAAATTACCAAAACAACTTAGCCAGGCTCAGGGGTAAGATAAATATCTTTGTGGACCAAAATAAGACAGAAACTCAAAAGGCATGAGCCACAGGTCCGGAAGCAGACAGTAGCAGACAAGCTTCCTCTGGGATGATAGGAAACGAAGAGTTTCCCTGGAACTTCAGTCTCAGGCCTAGAAACCAAGCCAAGACATCACATAGTAAGGCTTGGTATAGCTGGATGGAATGACTTCTTCTATTCTTGGAGACTGACTGTGTGAAGGCAGATTCATTAATGTCAAATAATTAGGGTGGTAAGAGTAAACAAAAAGTTAATATAAACAGACAACAAAGGTCACAAACAGAACATGTATTCCTTCTAGAAAAAAATACAAATATGCAACATATCACAATAAATGGAACTGGATTATCAGACTGAATTCACATGCAAAAATGTTGTGATATGCTGCGTACAGGGATTATATATTTAAATTATGTCATTCAGCCTATTTCTCCAGTAACCTAAAAACATGTTCAATAGGTACATGTACAAAGTGTTCATAGTGTCAGAGATGGAGGCTGTGGATGAGTTCAACAAGACAGTTTTCCTCTCCCCAAATCTGACTTGACACCCACCATTACCAAGCACCCAATATGGTAGCACGTTAATCACATTGGATCCCTTCTCTCATGGAGAGTGTAGCAATTTGCCTTTGTATAAACTTATTCTGGATAGGAATTTCAATTCCAGTCTGCAGCACTTCTGCCAATACCATTATTAGTGAACTTAAGAATTCTTTGTTCATTCAAGTAACAAGGCATTCATTGCTACACATATGAGGAACCCTGAACAAGAAACCCATTGTACAACAAAGGAGATGTAGCAATGGGCTCCTATCTGCAGAATCACTGTTTTTACTCTATGCCTTGCTTCTAGATATGGTTGCTATAAAACAATAACTGAACTGAAAGCTCAGTGGTATTCAACCTTGGAAAACTTTTTGTAAGAAACAGTATATGCCTTAAACCAGGAGCCAGCAAACAGTGTTACATCTCCAACAGTCAAAATGTACAGGTTTCGGAGCTAGGAGGTAGGGGTGGTAGTAGTCCATACCAACTACACCTAATAACTCACTTAAGCAATTTCTGCTTCTCAACCCTGCCGTCTTGCTTCAGTGGGTTTAATAGTCCTAGTGTTCTAGAGAGGAATGTTTATACCAGGTGTTTTAAATCAGAACCTGCCCCTGGCCATTTTGGGTTCCTCATGCCTCTAAGTTCTTCCCTGGTGGCTCAGACAGTAAAGAATCAGCCTGCAACGCAGGATACCTGTATTCAATCCCTGCGTCAGGAAAATCCCCTAGAGAAGGGAATGGCAATCCACTCCAGTATTCTTGCCTGGAGAGTCCCATGGACAGAAGAGCCTGGTGGGCTGCAGTCCGTGGGGTCACAAAGAGTCGGACACAACTGAGCGACTAACACTTTTACTTCTCACTTTCATGCCTCTAAACCAGAAGTCATTTTGAACTGGAGGATTGATGCTATTTTCCAGAAGGAAAATCGAGTTGTTGTCACATACTGAGGCAAAGAAGACTATGTCTAGAACCCAGGAGTTTTACTGAGACAAATCTTCATACTCTCTTGCTTAATACTACTAGCCCAAAACTGCAGTAACTTAATGACTCAGATCTTACAAGCATAAACGTTTGAGTCATCTTACCAGGTAAAGTCAACTCAGTGAAAAAGACTGATGCTGGGGAAAATTGAAGGCAAAAGGAGAACAGGGCGGCAGAGGATGAGATGGTTAGATAACATCACTGACTCAGTAGACATGAATCTGAGCAAACACCGGGAGACGGTGAAGGATAGGGAAGCCTGGCGTGCTGCAGTTCATGAGGTCGCAAAGAGCTGGACACAACTGAGCAACTGAACACAACAACAACCAGGTAAAGCACTCAGCCTGCTGTGGATCAGCAGAGGGAAACAGGAGGATAGTGTAACAGCGTGTGGTTAAGATGGGCAGCTCTATATCATGGGAAGCTGACCCCCTATGGATAACCTTAACTGGATTGGTTTGCTCTTTAGTTTCCAGTTAAGATGGGCCAACGCAAACAAGTAGAAAGAGAAAAGAGACCAGGGTATCTATTCCCCAGCCCTTCTTCTCCAGCCAAAATTTGGAGGGTTGATTGATTTAAATATCATTAACCTCAGATGTGCAGATGACACCACCCTTATGGCAGAAAGTGAAGACAAACTAAAAAGCCTCTTGATTAAAGTGAAAGTGGAGAGTGAAAAAGTTGGCTTAAACCTCAACATTCAGAAAACAAAGATCATGGCATTCGGTCCCATCACTTCATGGGAAATAGATGGAGAAACAGTGGAAACAGTGTCAGACTTTATTTTTCTGGGCTCCAAAATCACTGCAGATGGTGACTGCAGTCATGAAATTAAAAGACGCTTACTCCTTGGAAGAAAAGTTATGACCAACATAGATAGCATATTGAAAAGCAGAGACATTACTTTGCCAACAAAGTTCTGTCTAGTCAAGGCTATGGTTTTTCCTGTGGTCATGTATGGATGTGAGAGTTGGACTGTGAAGGCTAAGTGCTGAAGAATTGATGCTTTTGAACTGTGGTGTTGGAGAAGACTCTTGAGAGTCCCTTGGACTGCAAGGAGATCCAACCAGTCCATTCTGAAGGAGATCAGCCCTGGGATTTCTTTGGAAGGAATGATGCTAAAGATGAAACTCCAGTACTTTGGCCATCTCATGCGA
>NW_011494800.1:1825880-1840150 GCF_000754665.1 Bison bison bison | reverse complement strand
TCATGCGAAGAGTTGACTCATTGGAAAAGACTGATGCTGGGAGGGATTGGGGGCAGGAGGAGAAGGGGACAACAGAGGATGAGAAGGCTGGATGGCATCACTGACTCGATGGACGTGAGTCTGAGTGAACTCTGGGAGTTGGTGATGGACAGGGAGGCCTGGCGTGCTGCGATTCATGGGGTCACAAAGAGTTGGACACGACAGAGGGACTGAACTGAACTGAACTGATGGAGACAGATCTCGTCCAGCAGACACTCTCCCCACCAGTGCTTCTTTCTTCATATTCTGACAGTAACTTCCTCCCTTTGCCTCTTTATGTCCACAGATGATAGTAGCTTCTTGATGTTACTACATGGTCCCTTGTTCATCTCTTTTTCTTTCTTCTCAGCCTTTTATAATCAGACCCTCAACAAATTCTCTTCAGTTACCCTTTTTTTTTTTTTTAATTTTATAGTGCAGTATAGTTGATTTATAATGTTAGTTTTAGTTGTACAGCAAAGTGATTCAGCTATATACATACATATAACAATTCTGCTTCAGATTCTTTTCCCATATGGGTCATTACAGAATATTGAGTACAGTTCCCTGTGCTATACAGTAGGTCCTTCTTGACTACCTATTCTATATATAGTCATATGTTTATACTTTAATCCCAAACTCCTAATTTATCCCTTCCTCCCACCATTAGTAACCATAATTTTGTTTTCAAAAGTCTGTGAGTCAGTTTCCAAACTGTAAATAAGCTTCCCAGATGGCAGTAGTGGCAAAGAACCCTCCTGCTAGTGGAGGAGATGTAGGAGATACAGGTTCAGTCCCTGGGTTGGGAAGATCCTCTGAAGAAGGGCATGGCAACCCAGTCCAGTATTCTTGCCTGGAGAACCCAGTGAACAGAGGAGCCTAGCACGCTATAGTCCATAGGGCTGCAAAGAGTAGGGACAAGAATGAAGTGACTAAGCATGCATGCATCTTTTTTTTTGATTCCACATATAAGTGATATGATATGGTATTTGTCTTTCTCTGTCTTCCGTCACTCGAGTGTGTTATCTGTTCCCTGATACCACCAAAATCAATTCACTTTTTTATCTGTAGATATCCTTATATCTCTATTACTATATAAGCTTTAAATAATATTGTTATCCATCTTACGATAAAAAGAGATCAGTATGTTTATTCCACCTCTTACTGCTCTCCTTCTCATCTCATTTGGTCGGATATATAATTTTTATATTGGCCAATTTTTAACATTTGCCTTCTAACTTTGACTATAATTTTCACATCTGTTTCAACCTTAGTTCCAGGGAGAATGCATTCAATTCTCATAAACAGTCTTTTTGCTGTTAATTTCTTCATTCATCAAAGGAAGGTTGAAATTAAAAAAGAACTCAAAAAAACTATATTCCTTGAATTTTTATATGTTCAAAATTGTTACCTTTATGTTGAACTGCAGTTTGTCTAGGTGTAAAGATTCCTGAGTCACTCTTTTTTCAAGACTTAATTGGCATCATTGGTTCCACAGCTTGTTTAGAGTACTGATATAGAGAAGTCTGAGATTATGGACATGAGTTTGAGCAAACTCTGGAAAATAGTGAAGGACAGGGAATCTGCTGTGCTGCAGTCAGTGGGATTGCTAAGAGTCGGATACGACTGAGCGACTGAACAACATCAGCGAGTTTATCTTGCATTTTCCCCCTTAAGTCTCTTGATCTTTTTATCTGGATGCAGACTATATATCCATATATATTGAATCGATGCAACTTTACTAGGATGGATTTTGGTGTTGATCATTCTCTTATTTTTTTCTCTTGGATAAGGACTATGTATACCATGTATAGATTCAAGGTTTTTTTTGGTAAGTTCTCAAATTATATCTTTAAATATTTGTTTGGTTACATTATTTTGGTTCTCTTTGACCCTGCCACTGATTTGCCTGTCTTCTATATCTATTCTTTTCTCTCTTGCCTTTTTAAGCCTTATTTATTTTTATTTTATGTTACATCTTTTCTAATTTCTACCATTAATTGTGCCTGTGTCTTCAGAAGAACCTATTTTCCTTTGTGCTGTTTCCAATCTGGTTCATTTCTAGAGTATTTAATTTTTTTCTCCCTCTACTTCATTTCTGAGCTTCGCCAGTTTCATCATCTTAGTTAGGATCTTGGCAGAACATCGAGGGCACACTCAAACTGAAGAGCTTTAATATAGGCACTGTTTACAAAGGTGAAGGCAGAATATAGGGAACTCACATGGCTGAGTGCAGGACCCCTTGGGGGTCACTGTAGGTCTAAAAGGACAATGGGAGGGAGTGGCAACTGGAACCCAAAGAGAGAGCCATTTAAACGCCTCCCCTTCCTTAGTCAAGGGACCCAACCAGCCCAGAATGACCCCACAGGGGGCCCCAAGAGAAAGAATAACTTGACCCCTCTTCTCCCTTTCCATTCTTTTGCTGGTACTCTCAAGTGGCAAAGCCCAACTAGAAGCCAGAAAACAGAACCTTTTGAACTGAATGGTTCAGAGGTCAGCCTCCTGGGATGGATCAGGGTAGAGAAGAGTAAGGAGTGGGTCTGGAGGGGTATCTTTCCTGACCTCTTCTGCTGTACTGTGCCCCTTTCTTTTTCAGTTATAATCATCTCATTAAGGTGTTTTTTTTAAATAATTCTTGATGACATATATGGCTATAATTTTTATCTCCTCCATGGAATATTTTTCTTGGTGAAATTTCATCATTTGATATTAGCATTTCCTGTTTCTTTACCTCTTTTTTTTCCCCCTCTGTAACAGCTTTGTTTGAATCCTCTACTTGTTCCTATTATGATCCCTCATCTTTGAAATGAGCAACCTCCCCATCAGCCATTTGAGGAAGGTTTGGGTGGCAGAGTGGATCAGGCTATGTTGCGGGTTCCCAGCAATTCTAATGACAGAGTTGCCCGTGCCCATCTTCTTGGTTGGCAAACTGCAGCGCTGCTAGCCGCATTCTTATAAAAGAATTCACAGACCTCACTCCATCATTTTCAAACCAGAAATCACATATACCCTTTTAATCTTCCAACAACTACATATATAAAGAGCACTTAATGCTCATGTTCTAGCATGTAAAAGAAAAAAAATCCCTAGCCAAAGCTAAAAACGCATAACACATACAAATATTTTCCAAGTGCTGAGCTTCTAAAAGGACTCTGGTTTCAGATTTCTCCTATGGTTTAGAGGGGTTTTCATTTTTCAAAGATAAATCATCCATTCCTAAGCCCGTTTTTCTTTATTTGTGTTCTGAGATCTTCCTAGATGCACAGTCTCCTGAAATGTCAAAATACTACCTTCAGAGCAGAAAATAGATTCTCCTAGTCATATCTTATCCTCTTATCCTCCAAAGCTCCCAATGTGCCAGTGAAGTAACAGGAAAGTTGATAAAGATAAATTCTGCGACTGTAATCCCAATTGGGAGGCACACTCATCTCTTAAACAGTTCTGGCAACTTGGATTTATCTTCATGGAAGGCATATAAAGCATCGTTTACATAAATAACATGGAGCTTTGAGTTGGACAAATATCAGAGATGAGTAACTGCCCTGGAGTAGACCTATTAAATCAATCACTGGGGTTCAGACAATCAGAACAGCATTGACGATAGCCATACAAAACCCGATCACAGCATAATCTTCCTCTGCTTCTTGATGAGGTAACAAAATATGCCGTGTTCATTGAACAGCTGCTTTCATAAGGAGAGCAATAATGAAAAAAATCTCCCAGAACCTTAAGTACTTGCACATGGAAACAAGATTTCCAGTGAGAAAATTAAAATGCCAACAAGATTTATACTTACCTATGTAGATGTCCTACGATCTTAGACATGTTCCATTACTTTTAAAGCGCAAGAAGGAGAAACAATGTCATTTTTTAAAGTACTGTTATTGAACTATAAAAGCCAATAGGCATGGTTCCTCTTAAGGGCTGAATTATGCACCCCCTCCTCCAATTCATATATTGAAATTCTAAATGACCATACCTCAGAATAAGAATCTATTTATACACAGAGTCTTTAAAGAGGCAATTAAGTTAAAATGAGGTCATTAGAATTGTCTCTAATTGATATGACTGTGCCCTAATCCTTGTAAGAAGAGGAGATTAGAACACAGACACAATAGAGAGAAGGCTGGGTGACTTACATGGGGAGAAGATGGCCATTTGCAAGCCATGAAGAGAGACCTTAGAAGAAACCAACCTGAGGACTCCTTGATTTCACACTTCTGGTTTGAGAACTGTGAGAAAATAAATTTCCCTTGTTGAAGCTACCCGGCCTGTGGTACCCAGTCTGTGGCAAACCTAGCAAACACACTGCTCTCTTTTAAAAGTAAATAAAGAAATGAAGACAGAAAGGCCCAAGGGAAGCTCCCTCTACCTTGTTCAGACAAAATTCTGACACTTGCTGTAAACATCGTCTTTCTGTGGCTACGTATGGAAATCAACGTTCCCTTAATTGCTTAAACTTTGGCTGTGAATATTCTGCCATCACACGCTCTCTACTAAGAAGAGTGAAATGTTGTCACTGGTTGGAAAGGAGCTTGCCAGAGTGGGGCACACAGAAAGCATGAAACCGTATTCCCCATAAAAAAAAAATCTGTTACCAATGAGCTAATGGAAGAAATAGACATATAAGTAGTATATGCTAATTGATTTCAAAGTGGGTGTAAAGAAGAGATAAGTGTAACTTACTAGGGAAAAAATGATGGAAAAAAGCTTTTCAAGGATTACAGGGTTGTGACATTTCAGAGTCTTTTAACGTGCCCAGTTGGTCAGTCATGTCTGACTCTTGGCAACCCCCCAGACTGTAGCTCACCAGGCTCCTCTATCAATGGGATTTTCCTGTCAAGAATACTGGAGTGGGTTGTCATTTCCTACTCAGGGGATCTTCCCAACCCAGGGACAGAACCCATGTCTCCTGTGTCTCCTGCATTGGCAGGCAGATTCTTCATCACTGAGCCACACTGGAATGGAATCCACAACAGAATCCCCTCATTCTTTCACTAGTACCTAAAAAATAATGAAAGGGACCTAATTTGAGATCCACGTAAGAAGAATGACTTTTTTTTTCCATCAAACATTCTATCTCCCTAAATGTCTTTATAATGAATAAATAAATGATAATATCACATCTCCTTGTCTTTATGGTTGTATGAAAAGCTTCCCCATTTCACTGCTTCCTAGCATTTGAGAACAGAAAGTGAAATAAAGTCTTTGGAAACCAGGACATCACTCACAAGAAACAAACACGGGCCAGCAACCTAATCAGATGTACATCTTAGGAAGAAGGTTCATTTGCTTGCTCCATGCTGGCTTTTCTGGAAGATATGAACAATCTTTCAACAAGACTCCTCTATAGACTATAATATTTTTAGTCAGGAAAATACTATCTATCTATAGGTACTGAGACACTTAATAAGATCTGAGAAAATTCTAATAAATAGAAGAAAACCTCAATTTTAATTGTATTAAAATATATAAATGTCCCCTGGAGAACAAAATGGCAACCCACTCCATTCTTTCCTGGGAAATCCCATGGACAGGGGAGACTGGTAGGCTACAGTCCATGGGGCCACAAAAGAGTTGGACATGACTTAACGACTAAACAACAACAAGAAACATAAATATCACAGTCCAAGTATTTTAACAATTGAAAGGCAAAATAGAAATAAGAATGGGAAAAAGAGAATGATAGATGAAGAACTCCCACTAAGAAAATATATGCCATGGTATATCTGGAAAAGATGAAAACTCTAGTTAGAAAAGATGCTAGCAAGAATACTAGAGTGGGTTGCCACGCCCTTCTCCAGGGGATCTTCCCAACCCAGGGATCGAACCTGTATCTCTTATGTCTCCTGCTTTGGCAGGAGACTTCTTCACCAGTAGCACCACCTGGGAAGCCCTAATATGTCATGGAGAGAAGACAATTATGACCATATATGTCAGTACAAACTTAAAAAAATAAATGAGCATATCTTAAAAACAAAATCATAATGTGGAGATAAAACAGCTCAGGGAAGATATGAAGATTTCCCTCTAGTCTGGGCAATCTAGGTTCATTAGAGACATTTCAATCATTTTGATCCTTAGAGTGAAAAAGTCTGCATTATCTTACTCTTACTCCTAAAAGGCTACTTGATTTCTATGCAAATCTTCCAACTTATCCCCAGCAAGTTTTAAACCAAGCAAGGAATATGAAAGAGAGGTATCATTCACTATCCAAGTCAAAAAACATCAATTATATTCTCCCCCAAAACAGTTGAGAAAGCATTATTGACTTAATTCTAAAATGTCATCCAAATGATTTTTCTCAGAGCAAAGTCTACCTCCTACAAGAAGCCTTCCTGAATTCAGTTGTAGAGACAGAATGGCTAGCTACATTTAAATAGCCATCTTCTCCCTTTCCTCTCCCTTAAATTAGGTCCTACTTCAACAAGCTCCCTCCTACATTATGTTTAGCATCATCATTGATTAATTAAGGTTAAGAAGAAATGACCAGATTTAAATCTGAAAATAAAGTTTGAGAAAACTGAGTGACTTTGGAATGATTTTTCAGTAATCTATGTCATCAGTAATAATTAACCTATAAATTTACCTCTCTTGTCTCCTTACAAATTAGGGATGATTTTGCATGTTTAAAAAAAATGATGAAAGGTGCATATGAAAAAAGGGTTGAGAAAACAGGACTGAAAAGAGAAGAATGTGTGCAAATATAAAAGTCAAGATGGCAGACATGTTACTTTGGGTATATTTTAAGTAGCTATATATATATTAAGATCCTATATTTTAATGGCTCAAACAAAATTGAATTTTATTTATTTCTTAGTTAAAGGTCCAGTGTCCATTTCCAAGCTAGTGGGGAAGTTGTTTCTTTACAGTTACTCTTCCACTTCCTAGGATATTCTTCTCTGCACTGGGTAGGGCTGGATCTAGTCCCAGTTCTAGCTTATAAGAAGAAGAGATGAAGTGGCAGGCAAGCAATTTCTTCCTTTAATCATGTTATTTGGAAGTTGCACATAACACTTATTATGAGATAGTCGATGCCATAGATATGACATATGAGATATATGGCATATGATATATATGTGTGTATATATACGTGTGTGTACATATACACACATATATACGCACATATGCAATACAAATATACTAAACATATAATGATATATATGTTATATATACATATATTTATATAATCCCAGATGATGCAATGACACTACTAAAATGAGACTGTAGTATGGTGTAATGAAGTATTTGAGTGTTTTTATAGAAATATACTTAAAGTTTGTTAAATCTGACATTGGTCATCAACTGCTTTTCCCTTCTCATTTTGGCCTACCACTGTTCTGATTGTTTTTAGATTTTTGGCATTTGCAACCCAAATTTAACAGGAGTAAGTCAGTCATATTTTCTTTGGATCTTGTTGCATCAGAGTACTAAAAGCACTTCTCATAGGATAGGAAATTAGTACATTGGGAGCCTGTCAGAAGAGTGGAGATAGAAAGATATTTCAGTATGACCTCAGGAGCCATGCTAGCTCAATTTTACATGGAATTCCTTTTATGTGATATCCTTCCTTATACAATTACAAATGAGTCTTAAAATACAGATGCTAAATGAGATAGAAGAAAGATACTACATTGAACAACAACAGAACATCATAGATAACTTGTTAAGCATGATGCTTAACATCATTTTGTGACAATTTCATCAGGTTATTAAAAGCAGACATCTGCAATGTAATTTCAAGATATGCTACTCCATGCTGTCAATCTATATTAAAGTCCATATTTCAAAGCAAAATTCCTCTCATACCCTTGTAGCCCACATACACATTCCTGCTCTCAACATATTCCATATGTTGTTTTGTAAAATTACATATGTAGTTCTGCTAGTATAAGGCCAAATAAACTGACTCAATAGATTGAGAGGAAATTAGTTCAGCCAACCTTTAATTTTTCTCTAGGTCTGCTACATATAGCATCTTAGCATCTGCCACTTTCCAAAGAAATTAGAGACTCCTTAAAGTGAGACTGTCTCCCATTCTAGACAAATTAATTTTAAGCCTGGTAGAATACAGTAAGTTATGGGATGAAAATTAACTGCTATTGAAAGGGTATCTTTGTCCTACAAAGTAGAATCAAATTTACATATTCATTGTGGGTTATTATAGAATGGACCTCAGACAACTGCTTCCTGCTTGTCCATCAGCTGGCTCAAGCCTTCATGCCTCCAAGGCTCCAAGTTAGAGCCCTTCTGCTTTTCCATTGCTACCCAGTCTTTACCATCACTCCGAGCAGAAGTATATTTCTTTTACTATCCTTTTAAAGACCTAGAGTGGAGGACCTAGAGGTGAGTTGGACCTGAGGTGAAACTGCTTTCTCTGGTTAATCTACATTATAATTTATTTGAATTTTGATAGACAGGAATTGACATATTAGTCAATATTAATCAATAAGAAAATTCTAATAATGGTCAAAGTGTAAGCTGATGTGGGTGCAATGAAGGACACAAATATTAGAACTAGCACCAACTCTAAGGAATTTATAAATTAACTGAAATCAGGAAGAAAGCAAAATATTTAATAGCATAATAGGGTGCATGGTAGGTAAATGATGACTAGCACAGATAATCAATGTTTTATGAACTCAGACACAGGAAGGATCCCTATGCACAGGACTATTCAAGGAACTCATGGTGGAAATGCCATGGAGCTTGGCAGATTCCATCAAAGCAAAGAGGAAAGTAGACAGAAATACTTTAAAGTTAAAACTGTTGGAGGAGAATATTCTGGTCAAATTCTTCAGCCATCTTCCCTAAAACTCATCCACAATAATAATATCATTAACATTTATTGAGTGCTTATTCTGTGCCAGGCATTTTCAAGGATTATTTCATTGAACTCAAAACACACTTCTCATTCAGATGCCTAGATCATTTTATTTATAAGGAGAATGATGTTACTGATTCATTTACGGATGGTACTGAATCATCATTTAATGGGACAAAGCTAACATATAGCCAGGACAAGATGCAAACCATGTCTTCCATGTTTAACCACTGTAATATAGTGGCATTCTTCTTGCAATGTTTTTGGAATCCACCTCTTCCATCTCACTTCTGCTGCTGGTGATCACATTTCAGGTCCTTATCATAATGCACATGAACAGCTATTACAACTTAGCGTGTGGTTTCCCTGATTTTAATACCTGTCTCTCCATTTTAATCTTCATAACACCCATCCATGTTCTAATCATTCAGTCCCAGTTCATAAGCTTTCAGGGACTCCCACTGTTTTAAACAGACACACTCACACAAACTCTTTTTTTTACCTTTAATTTTGTGTGAGAGTATAGCCAATTAACATTGTGCCATAGTTTCAGGTGGACAGCAAAGGGACTCAGCCATACATATACATGTACCCATTCTCCCCTAAACTCATTCCTATCCAGGCTGTCACATAACATTGAGCAGAGTTCCCTGTGCTATACAGTCGGTTCTTGTTGGTTGTCCATTTTAAATATAGCGAATATAGCAGTATGTACATGTCAATCCCAAACTCCCTAACTATCTCTCCCTCTCATCCTTCCCCCTGGTAACTGTAATCTCATTCTCTAAGTCTGTGAATCTGTTTCTTAAACAAATTCTTTAAAGTCCTCATATAACCTCAATTTACTTTTCCATGCTTTGCCTTCCCTATTGCTAATTCTATTTTATATCAGCTTCATTTATGTATTTGCTTATCTTTCTCACTAGATTTCCAAATACTTAAGGACAGAGCAATGACTTCTCCTCCTCCTTTCTTATTTAGCTTCTAGTAAAATTCCAAGCATATAGTAAACATTGAACAATGTTGTGTTTACTTGAATTGGTGGAGTGTGAAAGGAACAGGTGACAAAGTCCCAAGGTAGGTAGGCAAGATTGTGGGAGCACCTTGGACAGCAGCTTGAGAAGTCTGGATTGTAACTTGAAATGCTCTTTGTGCTGAAACACGTGTTGAAGTATACAGCAAGCTATGAAACCCGATTTTATTGTACTGCTTCCTCTATAGCAAATTTTCTTTCCACACATAATCACGGGCACATAGTTTGCACACAACCTCAGGAAAATCATCTGCCTACATCTTTCAGGGGAAGTAGTTTTCAATGTCATTCCACATCATTATCACAACTTCCCAAAATAGTTCTACACTCTCCGTTTCTGGGAGTGCTTGCTCCTCTGGGCATCAATGCCTCATTTAAGAAGGTACAACAGATTGCCATTTGTAGCATAACTGGGCATGTTAAAGCATGACATCTCCATCACCTGAAAGTGCATTGGGAAACCAGCTCAACCTCATCACGGCTCTTTGGTAGTGATGGCTTGTTCTGTAGTGTGGATTCAGACTTATTAGTACCAGTCACCTGCAGTTTCTATTGCTAATAAAATTATACGTGGGATATCACAGAGTCACATCCAGAGGTTCGTGTTACCTTCTCTTGAGGAAGAAGCACTGGAGGGGGAAATGGCAACCCACACCAGTATTCTTGCCTGGAGAATCCCATGGACAGGGGAGCCTGGGAGACTACAGTCAATAGTGTCAAACAGAGATTGACACGTGTGAAGCAACTTAGCATGGTATGAGGAAGAAGCATGCTCTGGTGTCCACAGTCAGAGCAGCATCCTTCCTGGCTAGCGTCCTGGCTAAGGTCACAATCCTAATATTGACAGAGTTGTTCCCTTTGAGTTTCTTTACTCAAATGGTAAACCATGCTTATACAAGACATCTGACAGTTTTTGTTTTGTTTTTTGAAGGAAGAGAGTGTCAAGTGATATAATGCATATCAAGAAAGTTAAAGTATACTCACAGGGGGAAAACAGTGGAAACTGTGGCAGACTTTATTTTTGGGGGTCCAAAATCACTGCAGATGGTGACTGCAGCCATAAAATTAAAAGACACTTACTCTTTGGAAGGAACGTTATGACCAACCTAGACAGCATATTCAAAAGCAGAGACATTACTTTGTCAACAAAGGTCCAACTAGTCAAGGCTATGGTTTTTCCAGTGGTCATGTATGGATGTGAGAGTTGGACTGTGAAGAAAGCTGAGCGCTGAAGAACTGATGCTTTTGAACTTTGATGTTGACAACTCTTGAAAGTCCCTTGGGCTGCAAGGAGATCCAACCAGTCCATCCTAAAGGAGATCAGTCCTGGGTGTTCCTTGGAAGGACTGATGTTGAAGCTGAAACTCCAATACTTTGGCCACCTGATGTGAAGAGCTGACTCATTTGAAAAGACCCTGATGCTAGGAAAGATTGAAGGTGGGAGGAGAAGGGGATGGCAGAGAATGAGATGGTTGGATGACATCACCAACTCAGTGGACATGAGTTTGGATAAACTCCAGGAGTTGGTGATGGACAGGGAGGCCTGGCATTCTCCAGTCCATGGGGTCACAAAGAGTCGGACACAACTGAGCAACTGAACTGAATTGAACTGATACTCACAGACTTAAAGGACAAACTTACAGTTGCTGGGGGTAAGAATGAGGGGATGGGGTAGTTAGGAAGTTTGGGATGGGCATGTACATATTGCTATATTTGAAATGGATAACCAACAAAGACCTACAGTATAGTACATGGGACTCTGCTCATTGTTATGTGGCAGCCTGGGTGGGAGGGGCTGTTTGGGGGAGAATGGATACATGTATATGTACAGCTGAGTCCCTTTGTGGTTTACCTGAAACTATTACCTCATAGTTAACTGGCTATACCTCAATAAAAAATAAAAATATCAAAAAAAAGAAAAAAAAGAAAATGATAAATAAAAAGTTAAAGTATAAACCAAGATTCAACATAAGGAAATCTTTTATAACTAATCTCTATAAAAACCATTAATCAGAGTTTGATTAAAAATTCTAACCATAGTTACACTGGGGCCTTAGTATTCTTACTACAGTTTGCAATTTTTTTCTGCTGACAGATCATTGAAGGGTCTATGAAAAGATAAGCTGGGGTCATCTGGACATTTCCAAAGTCCTTTATCCTGTTGTTATAAAACTGTTCACCTTTCAAAAATCTAGTGAGGCAACATTATAGAGAGGATAGGCCTTCCCAGGTGGCTCAGTGGTAAAGAGTTCACCTGCTAATGCAGGTGATACAAGAGACACAGGTTCAATCCCTGGGTCAGAAAAACACCCTGGAGAAGGAAATGACAACCCACTCCAGTATCCTTGCCTGGAAAATTCCATGGACAGAGGAGCCTGGCAGGCTACAGTTCATAGGGTCACAAAGAGTCAGACACAACTGAGTGACTGAACACATAGGGCTCAAGATTGAGTTAAAGTCATCATGAGGGTTAGGTGTGGCATGCAACTTCTCCACAGATCAGTTTTCTTATTGGTAAAATAAGTCAAGTAAAGAAATCATTGCAAGTGTATAAAATTTAATGATTCTGTGATCGCAAATTGCTTGAGATAGAACTCAAGAAAGAAAAATGATAAATTGGTGACTGTATGTCAGTTATATCCACCGATTTTCTTGTTTATTTCACCCTCAGTTCTTAATAAAGATGAGCAGGATGTAATTTTTCATCTCCAAAGGTTTATAAGCTAGCAAGAAAGAAGGAAATATATTTTTAAAGAGGAAAAGATAAAAACATTTAATATAAAGCAGAATGTAATAAAGTACTATGAGAGTTCAAGGGAGGAAAGAAATACAGTCAAGGGAAATCAGTGAATATAACATGTTACTAAAGTGTTAACATGAGTTGGACCTTGAAGTATCAATAGCCGTAATCATAGATGAAGAATTAGATGAGGGTGAAAGTCTCAGGGGCACACAATAGCGAAGGAGGAAAATTCACTAGTCTATGGGTGGGGACCAATGTTAAATCTCAGGGTCCCCTATGACAACACTGGGTAGCACAATTTGACATAATGAATGCATGGGCAGGGCTGGGGGAGGAAAGAATGAAGGGAGGCTAGGACAAAGAATAGAGAGCCCTAAGTGCCAGACACAGGAGTTCAAAACTAACGAGGATCCTTGGTAGATTTTTGAGCAAGAGAATGAAATGAAAAGTTTAAAAATGTATGTTACCTTGATGTCAATTGGAGGCTGAATAGGGGATATTCATGAGGCACTCTTACCCAGACACAAAGGGACAAGATATGGGTCTGGCTGCAGAGATGAGAACTGAAGTGAAGTGAAAGGAAAGGAAAGGAAATGATGAGAGGGACATTTTAGAGCTCAGAAGTATTCACTTTTACACATATTTTGTAAGTGTCTGTTATACACTAAGCACTGAGTACCAAGGTATAGGAATACAAAGGAATGGCATGTAGTTTATTGATTAAAAGGAGGACCACCAGAAGTTGAAGCCCAGTTTCACACTTAGAAAGTATATGGCCCTGGGAAAATAGCTTAATATCCCTGTGCCAGGGGGGTGGGATGAATGGGGAGACTGGGACAGACTTATATGTATTATTGACTCTATGTATAAAACAGATAACCAGCAAGAACCTACTGTATAGCTCAGGGAACTACTCAGTGCTCTGTGGTGACCCAAATGGGAAGGAAATCCAAAGAAGAGGGGATATATGTATACATAAAGCTGATTCACTTTGCTGTACAGTTGAAACTAACATAACACAATTGTAAAGCAATTATACTCCAATAAAAGTTAATTTTAAAAATCCCCATGCTGCAGTTTCCTTATCTGTGAAATGAGGATAGTTAGTAACATTCCTCACGGCATTACCATGAAGCTTAAGTGAGTTCACTTGTTTTTTAGTTGCTCAGTTGTATCCAACTCTTTGTGACCTCATGGACTGCAGCACACCAGGCTTTCCTGTCCTTCACTATCTTCCAGAGTTTGCTCAAACTCATGTCCATTGAGTCGATGATGGCATCCAACCATCTCATCCTCTGTCGCTCCCTTCTCTTACCCTCAATCTTTCCCAGCATCAGGGTCTTTTTCAATGAGTTGGCTCTTCACATCAGGTGGCCAAACATTGCCTCAGATCAGATCAGTCACTTAGTTGTGTCCGACTCTTTGCGACCCCATGAATCGAAGCATGCCAGGCCTCCCTGTCCATCACCAACTTCCGGAGTTCACTCAGACTCACGTCCATCGAGTCAGTGATGCCATCCAGCCATCTCATCCTCTGTCGTCCCCTTCTCCTCTGGCCCCCAATCCCTCCCAGCATCAGGGTCTTTTCCAATGAATCAACTCTTCGCATGAGGTGGCCAAAGTACTGGAGTTCCAGCTTTAGCATCATTCCT
>NW_011494800.1:1819433-1825780 GCF_000754665.1 Bison bison bison | reverse complement strand
CCCCCAATCCCTCCCAGCATCAGGGTCTTTTCCAATGAATCAACTCTTCGCATGAGGTGGCCAAAGTACTGGAGTTCCAGCTTTAGCATCATTCCTTCCAAAGAAATCCCAGGGCTGATCACCTTCAGAATGGACTTGTTGGATCTCCTTGCAGTCCAAGGGACTCTCCAGAGTCTTCTCCAACACCACAGTTCAAAAGCATCAATTCTTCGGCGCTCAGCCTTCTTCACAGTCCAACTCTCACATCCATACATGACCACAGGAAAAACCATAGCCTTGACTAGATGAACCTTTGTTGGCAAAGTAATGTCTCTGCTTTTGAATATGCCATCTAGGTTGGTCATAACTTTCCTTCCAAGGAGTAAGCGTCTTTTAATTTCATGGCTGCAGTCACCATCTGTAGTGATTTTGGAGCCCAGAAAAATAAAGTCTGACACCGTTTCCACTGTTTCCCCATCTATTTCCCATGAAGTGGTGGGACCGGATGCCATGATCTTCGTTTTCTGGTTGCCATATAACAAAAGATTCAATATGTAGCTATTTATACTTTTACCTAAAATTACACAAAATGAATTAATTTTAGAAGGAGGAATTTTGGGGTACACGTGTCTCTTTCCCTTCTGGTTTCCTCAGTGTGTATGCCCAGCAGTGGGATTGCTGGATCATAAGGTAGTTTTATTTCCAGTTTTTTAAGGAATCGCCACACTGTTCTCCAGAGTGGCTTTACTAGTTTGCATTCCCACCAGCAGTGTAAGAGGGTTCCCTTTTCTCCATACCCTCTCCAGCATTTATTATTTGTAGACTTTTGGATCGCAGCCATTCTGGACACTGATGTATAGAACAGTCTTATGGACTCTGTGGGATAGGGAGAGGGTGAGAAGATTTGGGAGAATGGCATTGAAGCATGTATAATATCATGTATGAAACGAGTTGCCAGTCCAGGTTCGATGCACGATGCTGGATGCTTGGGGCTGGTGCACTGGGATGGCCCAGAGGGAGGGTATGGGGAGGGAGGAGGGAGGAGGGTTCAGGATGGGGAACACATGTATACCTGTGGCGGATTCATTTTGATATTTGGCAAAACTAACACAATATTGTAAAGTTTAAAAATAAAATAAAATTAAAAACAAACAAAAAAAAAAGAAGGAGGAATTTTGATTAAAATTTAAAAAAATCAAATAGCAAGAAGAAAAAGGAGTCTCTTAAAAGTGGCTTTTAAGAATCCATCTGGAAATATTAGCTCAGCTTAAGACTGAGTACAAGTAACTAGATCTTTCATCTAATGCAATAATTTAAAGACATGTTATCTTTCAGGGAAATAGAACTCTCAGAAGAACAAATTATATATTTTATATTAAATCAATAACAAGAGTTCATGGTGGTAATAATTCAATCTGTTCTGCATTACTTTATCAGTGACAGAGATAGAAAATACGATGAAAAGCATAATATTTAATCCTCAACTATCTAGTTTTTCTAACATCCTTTTTGATTAAACAAGAAAGATCTTTTACGACTGAAGATTACATATACTATTCATAGAATATCTAACATTTCAAGTAGTTTTTCTCTCATATCGCCCCCCTCTATACTACCTGAGTTGCCTCTTTCTCAATACTGAAAACCTTGAATTTACCCACAGAACCTGGAAACTTGGAGTAACAGATTTCCAGTGTTTAACAGTGGGGATATTATGATTTTGAGAGAGTCATTTTCTAGGCAGGTTGATAAGAAGTCCAGGGGTCTCCAAGGAGAGAGGGGTCTGGAATTTTCAAGGAAGAAGAAAGGACAAACTTTTTTTTTCCCTCTACATTCCATAGGATTATATAACAATAATGTATCCTGCTTGAAGACAGTCTCTGGAAAAAACCTTCTGGCTAATCCTATAATCCTAAAATGTAAATTATGGGAGTAGGTCTACTGAGGTCTTTACAACCTCCAGACATTCTTTTGATTTGCTGTAATAACTAATTGGAGAGTATATAACTCCATTGCTAACACTAGCAAGGGGGTACTCTTTCTGTCCCCTTCTGATGCCTATGTCAGAAGCTTTCTCTATCTCCTTTATACTTTAATAAAACTGTATTACACAAAAGCTCTGAGCGATCAAGCCTCATCTATGGCCCCGGATTGAATTCTTCTCCTCTGGAGGCCAATAATCCCAGCATCTTTTCGTGGTTCAGCAACAACCTTTCAATTTTAGGCAATAAACTAACTCCTAGGAGTCTGTGTCCTTATGTGTCTGAAACTAAACACAAAAATCATTATCAAAGCTGCCTATTTGTTATAGCATTTATTTTAGCTTTCATTGTCAAAGATTTTCCATTTCAAATGAATATTCCATAGTCACCAATGTCTCCCGAAAGCCTGTAATCCTGAAACAAATTTTCTAAGCAGGATGGAGTTAAACAAAATAATTTGTTTTCTAGGACTTGGAACATTTGTCCTAATTTCACACCTTATGCTGCAGCTCAGTTAGTGCTTGAAAGGCAACGCTTGCAGCCAAAAAGCAAGCTCCAACCTCACCTCCTCTTTCTCATGACACCTATTGAGCCCCTTCAACAGAAGAAGCACTGACATGCCTATTTGCTCTACAGTCAAACAGGAGGAAGTGAAAATCAGAGACCTGGAGACAGATGCTTGATTTACATTCAAATCCTGTTTCAAACCTTGTCTCCTGTATTTTTTATAAGCCCTTTTATTGTTTGAGAAACAAGCCTCAAAATAGCTTCAGTGATGGAAAGTAACTGATTCACACAGCAAATATTATGTACCTACTATATGCACATCGCTTCCCTGGTGGCTCAGAGGTTAAAGTGTCTCCTCCAATGAGGGAGACCCGGGTTTGATCCCTGGGTCGGGAAGATCCCCTGGAGAAGGAAATGGTAACCCACTCCAGTATTCTTGCCTGGAGAATCCCATGGACAGAGGAGCCTGGCAGGCTACAGTCCACGGGGTCGCAAAGAGTCAGACACGACTGAGCAACTTCACTTTCACTTTTCACTTTCATGCATTGGAGAAGGCAATGGCAACCCACTCCAGTGTTCTTGCCTGGAGAATCCTAGGGACTGAAGAGCCTGGTGGGCTGCAGTTCATGGGGTCGCTAAGAGTCGGAAGCAACTTAGCAGCAGCAGCAGCAGTCAATAGGAAGCATTTTCTTTGAGGAGTTCGGAATCTAGCTGAAAACGCAAACAGGAGTACATGAACTGTGTATCCCTAGAAATCTATGACCTGTAATCTTTCACTTCAGCTTCATTTTTATTTTGCAGATACATTGAAATGCTTACATTTAAACTTTAAATCCTCTTTCATTAAGGATAGAGATTAATATCTGATTTTTTAATGAGAAAAAACTGTGTAAAAAAAGAATCTTAGAAAGTGATTCGAATGAAGCCACCAGATATAAGCAAAAGAAAGAAGTCTTTCTGTAAATAGAAATTGCTAAGATGAAATGAAGTTCATTTTTTAAAAATAAAGAATAATTACTTGGTTTGCATTTAGACATGTTTGTACAATAAATGTTCCCTTTTTCTGCTTGCCAAAATTCAATTTGGGAGTATACTGTCTCTACCTTTATTTAGCAATGTGTATATAAACTTCAAGGCTTCCCTGTGGCTCAGTTTTTAAAGAATCCGCCTGTAATGCAGAAGACCCAAGTTTGATTTCTGGGTGGGCAAGATCCCCTGGAGAAGGAAATGGCAACCCACTCCATTATTCCTGCCTGGGAAACCCCATGGACAGAGGAGCCTGGCGGGCAAGTCCATGGGATCACACGACTGAGACATGACTGAGTGTCTGAGAATACATAAACTTCAAACCTTCCCCAATCCCAGATGTAGGAAAATTGGTGTCTGTCCTCCACAAACATTGACCAATGGTTTGGGTATTGCTTTAACAACTAAATTCTTCTTCACTCTGTATGTCTATTCTCCAAGTGTAGGGAAAGATCAAAGGGAAACTACACAGTAATGAGTCCAAAATGGCTTATGGATCATGGGCTGAAACCTTAGCAACATGGCACATGGACTGTGCTTAAAATCTAGGGATGTAGAGCGTATATCTGGAATTTCTACATTGAAAAAGGAAGTCTGTACAGGAGAGAGAAATGTAACAGTTGCTTACTCAATTTCTCATTTGGTCTTTACCATGTTCTCATTAGATTGACTTCAATTTGTTTTACATAATTTCTGGGAGGGCCAGAATCTAGACACATGACCATGTAAACACAATTAGTATAGAGTTTAAGAACATGCACTGGAACTGGACTTCCCAGGTTTGGACCATGGTTCTGCCATTTACCAGTCATCTAAGCTGCAACAATTCTGCTCACCTCTCTACCTCTCATCTTAGTTTCCTTGTCTATTTAATGAAAATAATGGTGTTGACCTCATAAAGCTACTGTGAAGATGAACTGAATTGATATATGTAAAGGATTTTTAATAGAACACTGCCTGTCACATTCTAAGGATCTCTGAGACTTTGCTATTACTATACTTTTGTTCCTCAAAATAACATCAGGAACCCCTACTGCATTTTCCTACTTTCCATGACCATTCTTACAGAAACGAACAAAAAAGTCAGCACATTTTATATTTTAAAGTGCCAAAGTAACCAGTTTTTTACATCCAATTTCTATGACCTAACCAGCTACCAACATTTCTCTTTACTATAGTTCAAATTAATTCTACTTCAGTAGTCTCAACTTTGCAAGATATCAACATGGGGAATAGAAAACTCAGTACTGAGAAAATTTACATTCATTTATGTAACAGTTTATATTAAGTATTCATATTTTAAACTCCTTATAAAATTATAATTTTCTCCTTTCATCAATACAACCAACAGATATACTTTCTTCTATTTATGAATAAGGAAATCAGTGAATAACTAGAGAAACTTAACACTCTTCCTCTAAAATATAAACATAAAATCTTTTTAATCAAAACAACAGGTTAATCCTGGCTTTGCAATCTGAGAAATCATATTAAAATGCGTACTCTATGATTCATTCAAAACCTGAATATAGCAATATATAATCCTATAAAGCCCCAGAGCTTTTAGATCAAGGCAAAAAAGGTAAATCAAACCTGAAATGAATGGATTAGCAGAAACAGGAGCGTTACTGTAATATTCCTTTGTATTGAGTAATAGAGAAGCAGATTTTGTCAAATCTTGCTTTCTAATTCCCATCTGGAAAAGCCTTGCTCTGCAAATGAACAGGTTTGAAGGAATGCCTTTGACATCTGTAATGTTAAAAAGCATCAGTAATTGGAATGGGCTTAATCCCCCATTCAACAGCAGGTACTTTACATACAATCATAAGAAGTGATGACAGTCAGACACAGATGTACAAATTGTTAGATTTAATCAGATTGGTACTCTACCCCTGGTCTGGTCAATCCCGTTTTAGCTTCTACTAACTTGGGTTAACTAAAGTACATGGTCAGATATATAAGGAATAAATCCAGGTCAAAACTCAGGATTGAAGTGTCAAATGATAAACTATATTTCAACTCCATGAACCACTAAAGACAAAGTTTTCATTTATTGTTTTGTGTGTATCATCATGCGAAAGTGAAAGTGTTAGTTGCTCCATCATGTCTGACAGTTTGTGAACCCAGGCTCTGTCCATGGAATTCTCCAGCCATGAATACTGGAGTGGGTTGCCATTCCATCCCCTAGGGGACCTTTCTGACCCAGGGATTGAACCCAGGTCTAAAAGCAAGAGAGTTCCAGAAAAACATCTACTTCTGCTTTATTGACTATGTCAAAGCCTTTGACTGTGTGGATCACAACAAACTCTGGAAAATTCTTTAAAAGATGGGAATACCAGGCCACCTGACCTGCCTCCTGAGAAATCTGTATGCAGGTCAAGAAGCAACAGTTAGAACTGGACATGGAACAACAGATTGGTTCCAAATCAGGAAAGGAATACATCAAGGCTGTATATTGTCACCCTGCTTATTAAACTCATATGCAGAATACATCATGAGAAATCCTGGACTGGATGACTCACAAGCTGGGATCAAGATTGCCAGGAGAAATATCAATAACCTCTATATGCAGATGACACCACCTTACGGCAGAAAGTTAAGAACTAAAGAGCCTCTTGATGAAGGTGAAAGAGGAGAGTGAAAAAATTGGCTTAAAACTCAACATTCAGAAAACGAAGATCATGGCATCTGGTCCCATCACTTCATGGCAATAGATGGGGAAACAGTGGAAACAGTGATAGGCTTTATTTCTTTAGGCTCCAAAATCACTGCAGATGGTGACTGCAGCCATGAAATTAAAAGACGCTTGCTCCTTGGAAGAAAAGTTATGACCAACCTAGACAGCATATTCAA
>NW_011494800.1:1818948-1819333 GCF_000754665.1 Bison bison bison | reverse complement strand
TGAGAAATCTGTATGCAGGTCAAGAAGCAACAGTTAGAACTGGACATGGAACAACAGATTGGTTCCAAATCAGGAAAGGAATACATCAAGGCTGTATATTGTCACCCTGCTTATTAAACTCATATGCAGAATACATCATGAGAAATCCTGGACTGGATGACTCACAAGCTGGGATCAAGATTGCCAGGAGAAATATCAATAACCTCTATATGCAGATGACACCACCCTTACGGCAGAAAGTTAAGAACTAAAGAGCCTCTTGATGAAGGTGAAAGAGGAGAGTGAAAAAATTGGCTTAAAACTCAACATTCAGAAAACGAAGATCATGGCATCTGGTCCCATCACTTCATGGCAATAGATGGGGAAACAGTGGAAACAGTGATAG
>NW_011494800.1:1798024-1818848 GCF_000754665.1 Bison bison bison | reverse complement strand
TCCAAAATCACTGCAGATGGTGACTGCAGCCATGAAATTAAAAGACGCTTGCTCCTTGGAAGAAAAGTTATGACCAACCTAGACAGCATATTCAAAAGCAGAGACATTACTTTGCCAACAAAGGTCCGTCTAGTCAAGGCTATGGTTTCTCCAGTAGTCATGTATGGATGTGAGAGTTGGACTGTGAAGAAGGCTGAGCACTGAAGAATTGATGCTTTTGAACTGTGGTGTTGGAGAAGACTCTTGAGAGTCCCTTGGACTGCAAGGAGATCCAACCAGTCCATCCTGAAGGAAATCAGTCCTGAATATTCATTGGAAGGACTGATACTGAAGCTGAAACTCCAATACTTTGGCCACCTGATGCAAAGAACTGACTCATTTGAAAAGACCTGATGCTGGGAAAGATTGAAGGCAGGAGGAGAAGGGGATGACAGAGGATGAAATGGTTGAATGGCATCACCGACTCAATGGACATGAGTTTGGGTAGACTCCAGGAGTTGGTGATGGACAGGAAAGCCTGGCATGCTGCAGTCCATGGGGTCACAAAGAGTCGGACGCAACTGAGCAACTGAACTGAGCTGATCTGAACTCCTACATTTCAGGTAAATTTTTTACCATTTGAGTCCCCAGGGAAGCCCATATCTTCATGTATAATAGTCATCTGAATGAGTCTGTGAAATGTGCCTCATGTTTGGCACAGTGAGATGCAGAAATAATAGGAAGAGACTGTGTGTCAAAGGACTGATGGTGGTGGAGTGGCCAATGTAAACAGAGGTAGCAGACAGAAGATTTAGTGGTTTAAAACACTGGCTATTTATGATGCCTAAAATGTTCTTTGGAGCAGCAGACACATTGAGTTGCTCTGAAATCCATTCTGTGCTCACAGCTCCAGCTGTTAAGTGTTCATTTCTTTTCCCATGTGGTTGTATAAAGACAGAGGAAAGAAGATGAAATTCATAATTATATAATTATTGGTATTGGGGTCACTAGGAATTGATTATAAAACTATGCATATCTGTAAACTTACCCCAAGTATTTTGAGGGCTGCTTTTGCCCCATTTATTATTACTCTGTTCTGTTGGAAATCTAAAGAAAAACTTGTAAATATGCTGGAAAGTGTTTCATCAGTACAAGTATCATATAATTATCTACCGGTAGATTCTTTATATAGTGCTGTATATGCTCTTACAAAGTAAATGGAAAACTTGGATCATATGAGAACTAATACTACTAGAAATGGTACCATTTGCTTTTGTTTCTCCATTTATATACTAAAATCTTTTTCAAGCCAAGTATTGTGTGTGATGTGCTACTCATCCCCAACCCACCATATATGTCTCTTAGTTGTAAACACTCTTATCCTTCCATAATGACAGAAATACCTTAACATCAAGGGCACCATAATCAAATAGAGATTTATATTCAAAGAAAACAAAAAATATCTTGTTTGGTTTTGTCTCTATAATCACACACACAAGATAACAATTTTCCTTAATCTTCCATCTTCATTAAATCTTAGTCTCAATATAAAAAATACTTGCAAACTCCATATGCAGCAACCTCTCTTTTTCTTCTGACCTCAGTCCCTAATCATAAAACCCACGAAACTTTAAAACTGAATTATTTCTTACCATATGGGATCTGAGAATAAGATCAAACCCAACCTAGACAAATGCCATGCACCAAGTCGACAACTGCTCCTGGAGTCCTGGGCAATGCCTGGGAGAGTGCCTGCCAGGACCTACTGTTTTCAAACGAGTTTCATTTCTCTAACAATTTAAATCTGCCAAGAGAAAACCGAGACAATCAAGCTTCGTGCCAAAAAGCCCCAAGCTTAAGCTAGAGTTGTATCCTCTCTTTAGCCTGCTGATGAGCGAGGGAGCAGGGGGAGAGGAAAGGATAAAGATTCATAATGAGCAGGACAGAGGCTCGGGATACATTTGGAAGGCCACAACAGGACGGTTTCCGGCCCGAATTATGTTACTTGGTGGAGCTTCATATCCAGAACAGAGAACACCTTCGTCCTTTCTCTTTACAAACTCCCACTACATTTGGGGTTGTATGCTGTCTGGAATATATCTTCTTCCCATCTTATCCCTGCCAGAACTGTGTTATCAGACAGACATCCTATCAGAGAGGCTGCTCCCTGCTGGTCCAATTTTGGAACAATGTTTTGATGCCAAGGAAAGTTTCCCAAGGAAGACTCAAAATTGCCCTGCTCTCCGTGCTCTGCCTTTTTCCTTCTTTACATCACCTCAAACTCACCCACAGAAGGGAGGTTTGTTATACTATCACGTGGACTCCAGTTTGTGGGCAGAGGAGAGAAAAGGAGAGGGCTAGTGGTGGCTTCCTAAACTAGAGAGCCATATGCACTAAGAAAGGGTGAGAACCTCCTTTGCCAACCTGGCACCAGCCTTCCTGGCACCTCAGGTTTCAGAAATGAGACCCACTGTTTCCTTCCACAGGTCCAGGTGGTAAAAATCTATAGTTTATCCAAGTAGACACCTTCAATCAAAATATGAAAATGACAATAAAAGGAGATAAAAGGTAGTTGTTGTAAATCTACAAATGGGCTACAATATTTTCAGAATCACAAGTTTAATATCTTTGCTGATTTCTATAGTAGATGAAATATAATCTTGTGACTCATACCGCTCTGGATTCAAATCTCAGCTACCTACCAACTAGGTCTGTGACTTTAGACAACCTATAATTTGCCTGAGTTTGGGCTCCATCTTTTTTAAAAAGGAGCATAAATATCTTTTTTCACAGAATAACTGTAAAATGACGAAACATGACATGATTGATTAAAGTACACAGAATTGTTGCAAAGTTATTACTAATAGATGGTAAGCTCTCAGTAAATGATAGCTATTAGTAGTTTTCTATTTGGGATAAAAATATGATATTAAATGATCTCGCTTATTTTGCTCTTAAGATAATCGCTGGAAATATTTTGCTTTTGAAATTCTTTCAGGAGATTTTCTCTCAATAATCTTCAATTAATCCTGGAAAATCCATTACTTACTACATGACATCAGAGTAGAAAGAGCTTTAAAAAATCACAGTTGAGAGTGAATTTGAAACAGACTGTGTTGGGAGTAAACTGAGATGACCTTTCTGGAGGATGATTTGGTAATAATACTTGTAAAGCAATCAGAATTCCATTTCTAGAGATGAGTCCAAAAGGCATGATCAAGATACGGCTCTAATGATATTCACTGCAGTTTGCTAAAAGTTAGAAAGCTTGGAATTGACACACATATATTAATATCTATAAAATTGATAACTAATAAGAAGCTGATATATAGCACAGGGAACGTTACTTAATGCTCTGAGGTGGCCTAAATGAGAAGGAAATCTAAAAGAGAGAATATATGTATGCGTGTAGCTGATTCACTTCACTGATTCACAACAGAAACTAACACAACATTGTAAAGCAAGTATACTCCAATAAAAAATTAAATTTTTTAAAAATTGGACAGCATGTGTATGCATCCTGAGAAGATAGCTTAAATATATATTTTATAATATATACAGTGAAGCATTATGTAGCCATTAAAAATATTGTAGAAAAAGCTCCAGGAGATGGTGAAGGACAAGGAAGCTTGGCATGCTACAGTCCACGGGTTTTCAAAGAGACCAGCTTAGAGACTGAACTACAAAGGAAAACAACATTTCAGTATCTCCTTCATGTATATATTAATATGTTAATATATATATATTTCCTAAAGAAAAAGTATTAAAAGGATACATGCCAAAAGGTTAATATCTTTATAGAAGCACAAATGGTTTATTTGATTTTTATGTTTATCTTTTGCTTTTTTGAGACTTAAATTATGATTTTTTTTTTGCAGAATATGAATTGGTTGGCAATTTTTAAAAATATAAGTGAATTTGCTTGAATTCTAATTTTTTCTAGTTCATTGAAAATTTGGACATGTAAATAATAATGTCCATATACCTAAGTATAAGTCCACGCATACCTACCCACACATTATTTATTCATATTTTCCCCCCAAATGCCAGTATATTAATATACAATATATTTACATAAAGAGGCATACTTGTAGTAATAAATGAAAAAGTCCTACTGACTTTTCATTAAAAAAGTGTGTATTTCTTCAAATATTCCCTTAAAACCACCAATTTTAAACTCAATTTAAGAAACAGTTTCAGAATAACTTTTCATGTCTCCTCTTTGTAAAGTCTTGAAATGCTGCTGACCTTGCATAATAATTTTCCCCTTACAACATATTAATTATTGTTCTGGCACCTCTGGCCTACTCATGAAACCAATGAAGTGTGAAATGTCTCTGTGCAGAGTAATATTTCATATTTGGTACTTTACGTATTAATTACTTTTCTGTTTTTGCTACATCCAGTCAGAAAAAAAAAATCACCTACTTCATTTTGTAGTGAACTGTCAATGAGGAAAACAGAAAAACAGCAAAGGAGTCACATTTGCTGATCTATTGAAAGCCCCTCAGAGAAGAGATACTTCTAAACCCTTCTGTTGTCACGGCACCTTCTTAAGCAAGCCTGCTGCTTACTAAGGAAGACCCTTCTCATAAGCCATGACTGGCTTTCTTGTGCTTAAAATAACAGATGTGAGGTCTCAGAAACAAGTAATCTAAGTCAAATCATTGTTTTGAGCCTGAATTCCACAATAAAATCTAAAATACAAAGTCTTAATGCTAACAAAAGAAGGTACACAGACTGCAATTCAAAAATTTAATACTTTGCCAAGTTATCATCTGCAAAGAGAAAAATATAAGAAGCTAGTGTATTCAAATTCTATTTAGTTGCCATTTCAGCTGCTCAACGGTTAAAATATAAATCAGTTTGACAATCTGAAATGAGCAATTTTAATCCTGAATTCTAAGAGCTTGAGCATTCTCTCTCTCTCTCCCCTTAATGTCAGTCATTCAGCCTGAACAAAAAAATTCAGGTGTGACATTTCTTGATTCAAGAGCTGTGTTAAGCAGTTATAAAACTGCTGTAATTTACAGCAAAGAATAAAACTAACCTAAGAGACCTCGGCCCCAATTTGCTAAAACTTATTACACCTCATTGGCCACTGAATAGCCAAAAGAAGAAAAAAGAATTAAAAAAACTTATCTGAATAAGAAACTTTACTAGCATTAGCCTAATGAGAAATGATTGGCTTAAAATTGCTCTGGCTACATAGATAGGTTCAGGTTAATACTATTTACGATGTTATGATATCCTATTTCCTGAGTTATATAAAAGCCAAAGCAGTTACTAAAACAATACTAATGAGTCGATAGATGTTTTCAGATGTGTCTGACTCCTGAGTCTAGTTAAATGTCTTAGAACAATGTATTTAGTTCTCTACTGAATATCCCAGCTGTTGAATGAATATGTTAAAAATATATATGCACAATTGTCTTAAGCTATAGTGACATTGAGACTATAGATATACCAGTTGTGTTAATTTCATTCACCTGTTACTTTACAATGCTATGAGCATGCTACACAAACCACCAAATGAACAGTCTACCTTAATAACTCTCGTGAACAATACCCCACAGCTCTGCAAAGGAGAATGTTTATCTGGGTTTTGCACCATTTTCAATCCATGTTTTCAAGGAGAATCTGCTGCAGCACTGTGTGTTCCCTTTGGCCAAAATAATATGGGTAATGCTAAGACATGGGCTCAGAGAAGGCAATGGCACCCCACTCCAGTACTTTTGCCTAGAAAATCGCATGGACGGAGGAGCCTGGTAGGCTGCAGTCCATGGGGTCACTAGAGTCGGACACAACTGAGAGACTTCACTTTCACTTTTCACTTTCATGCATTGGAGAAGGAAATGGCAACCCACTCCAGTGTTCTTGCCTGGAGAATCCCAGGGACGGGGAAGCCTGGTGGGCTGCCGTCTATGGGGTCGCACAGAGTCGGACAAGACTAAAGTGACGCAGCAGCAGCAGCAGCAAGACATGGGCTAAACTCACAGTCAAAATGTCACTATATAAAAGAAAAGTAGCAAGCGGTTGGTTTATGATAAATTAGCATTCTTGGCCCAAAATACTGCTAATATTCTCAAAAGTTAATCCATAATGGTATATTTAGTGAGGTGACTTATTTCCCCACAGTTTTCTAATTGTGTATTAACAGGTATGTAATACACAGTATTTATAGTACAAAACACCCATAGAGGTTGATATTTAGACTAGAAAAGAAGCATAGTCCTAAAGAATGATTTGGATAAGTCACATTTACACCTGTAACAATCAGTCACAATATCACATGACTTCTATATCTGATAACTTTCTAGAATACGAGTTAAAAACCATGCATGTGTGTATGCTAAGCTGCTTTAGTCATGTCCAACTCTTTGCAACCCTTTGGACCATAGCACGCCAGGCTCCTCTGTCCTTGGGGATTCTTCAGGCAAGAATACTACAGTGGGTTACCATGCCCTCCTTCAAGGGATCTTCCTAACCCAGGGATCAAACCTGCATCTCCTACGTCTCCTGCATTAGCAGGAGGGTTCTTTACCACTAGCGCTACCTGGAAAGCCCACTAAAAATCATATCTGTGGCTAAAGAGGAAAGAAACATTCAAAGATATTAAATACAGACAAATTTAGAAAATACTTTGGAAATCTACAAAAACTTTCCTTAAGAAACAGATAAAATAAACAAAGCCAACCCCTCTTTACCTTATCACTAACTCCACCCTCATCACCCAAGAGGTTAGTATGTATTTGCTTTATATTTTAGGTTGCTTACTCATTTTGGTTTGGCATAGTCAATAAAGCAGAAATAGATGTTTTTCTGGAACTCTCTTGCTTTTTCCATGATCCAGCAGATGTTGGCAATTTGATCTCTGGTTCCTCTGCCTTTTCTAAAACCAGCTTGAACATCTGGAAGTTCACGGTTCACGTATTGCTGAAGCCTGGCTTAGACAATTTTGACCATTACTTTACTAGCGTGTGAGATGAGTGCAATTGTGTGGTAGTTTGAGCATTCTTTGGCATTGCCTTTCTTTTGGATTGGAATGCAAACTGACCTTTTCCAGTCCTGTGGCCACTGCTGAGTTTTCCAAATTTGCTGGCATATTGAGTGCAGCACTTTCACAGCATCATCTTTCAGGATTTGAAATAGCTCAACTGGAATTCCATCCCCTCCACTAGCTTTGTTTGTAGTGATGCTTTCTAAGGCCCATTTGACTTCACATTCCAGGATGTCTGGCTCTTGGAAGGAAAATTATGACCAACCTAGATAGCATATTCAAAAGCAGAGATATTACTTTGCCAACAAAGGTCCGCCTAGTCAAGGCTATGGTTTTTCCAGTGGTCATGTATAGATGTGAGAGTTGGACTGTGAAGAAAGCTGAGCACCAAAGAATTGATGCTTTTGAACAATGGTGTTGGAAAAGACTCTTGAGAGTCTCTTGGACTGCAAGGAGATCCAACCAGTCCATCCTAAAGGAGACCAGTCCTGGGTGTTCATTGGAAGGACTGATGCTGAGGCAGAAACTCCAGTACTTTGGCCACCTCATGCGAAGAGTTGACTCACTGGAAAAGACCCTGATACTGGGAGGGATTGGGGGCAGGAGGAGAAGGGGATGACAGAGGATGAGATGGCTGAATGGCATCACCGACTCGATGCACATGAGTTTGAGTGAACTCTGGGAGTTGGTGATGGACAGGGAGGCCTGTTGTGCTACAATTCATGGGGTTGTGGAGAGTCGGACATGACTGAGCAACTGAAGTGAACTGAACTCATTTTGCAACTGGTATGTTGGTACAGCTAATTTAATTATGAAAAAATCTGCATGAAAATATATACACACACACACATATAAAGGTGATTTTAAGTAAGTTTAAAAGCAAATCATTTCTTGCCTTTTTTTAGTTTGTAGAGTTAAATTGAGTTGATCCGAGAATTATTAAAGAAAATGAGCAACGTATGTTCTGCTTAGAACACAGACAGTATAATTTCAGAGTAAAATCAGAAGACTAATGAATAGAAAGAGGCCAAAGGTTAACACTGGGAAGCAGAAATCACTTCTCATAAATTGTTGCCTTATAAAAATAAAAGGCTAACTCTTTTCTTTTGTTCAAGGTATAACTGTCCATCCCTGCTACTACCCATGGCAGTTGTATAATACACTACGGCAAGGAAAAAAATGGAGTTTGGATTTGAATGCCCAAAGATGCAGGCAGTATCATTCAACCAAAGCCTTCAACACTGAAGTGTTTGTATTATTAATACCCTCTGAAATTTACTATAGTGACTAATTTGCCATAGTCACTGGACAGAAATCATGTAGCATGATTTACACTACTACAAAATCTTTACTAACTTGGGCACCATAAATTTGATCATTTAATAATTTAGTGCTAAATCTCTTCTTTTAATGAAAGGAGGGTGATCATGATTATTATTAATGCTATTTTTAGTTAGTTTTAAATTATGCCATAATGATAAAACATTCTACTTAATTTAATATTTCAACTCAAAATTAATTTCCAAAGTCTTTAATTCTAGTCAGTCTGCATAATTACAAGGTATTATAATACACTTGCAATTGAATCTCTAAAGTGCATTGAACAATAGAGAATGTTAAGTGGATATCTTATTTAGATACTGCAGCTTAGAGTTGGTCTTGCTTCTTCAGCACCCCAACAGACAACATTCTAATTAAGAAATTAAAAAGCTCTTTCATTCTTGAGAAGAAGTAAACAATGGATAAAGTTCTTTATATCATATTTTGACAAAAACATTGCATAATTTTAAAGTACTGTCATGACTTTTCTTTTTAATAGAAAAGCATGCTTTTTGAAAAATAAACAACAGTTAACACATTACCTCAAAAAGCTCTCTTGTGCCATCTTCCAATTTACAGTATCTGATGAGTGGAAAGGGAATTTTGGCATTTAGTGGAGAGTGGTTGTTCTTTCCCATATTGACAGGTGTTGCTGTGAAAGCAACTTGCAACTTAAGACCACCATCTACTGGCTCTGCCCAATGCTGCAAAAGCTCTCAGTGTCATAAGCAACTGATTCTAAATGTGCCCCACTGAAAAATCTACACTCTTGCAAATAATTTACTAAACTGGTCTCTTACTTTCTAATCAATAATTTGTTATTTCCACATTCTTAAAGGCATTCACCATTCCTCAAGAAAATAACTAGAATCTGTGGTTATATGTTATTACCTATAGTGATTAAGTACAGATTTTTTCACACAATGAACCTGGTACCGCGGATTCAGACTTGGTGTATGCCCTGCCACAGACAAAGATACTTGATGTCAGTCAGGATTCTATTTAGAACTAACTAGAAAGATACTTCTTGAACGAGGCCCCTTTATACTAATTCATATTGCCTTTCATTACTTTGGAGGATACTACTGCCAGGAAAAGGATATGAAATTGGAACCTAGGGTTACAACTTTTCCTGAAACCTTTTAAGTTACTCTGGTGATTTCCAGAGAGATATAAAAGTCGAGTTAAATATCTTAAGAGCTTCTCTTTTAGCTCTGTTCCTTCTCAATTGAGCTTTTCTGATTTTAAGTTCAGGAACAAGAGATTACATTTGTGAAAGCTTTGTTTTTTCAAGTACTATCCCACCTATCCTGGGAAAAGGTTATTCGTTGCTTTCCAAGTCCTTCAAATCATATCACTCATTCATTCAACAAATATTGGTGAAAGGCCCCTAGGCTTTAGGGCAGTTAATGGGGCTGCAATGGTAAGTAAAAAACATGATTCCAATGAACATAATTGAGGATTAAGTATATATTTATTTATATGTTCCCTGGTTCTACAAGAATACAAATATGCCACTGTAACCAGTTACCTAGTACTCATATTAAAACCAATCTTTTTAGATTTTACAAAATTATGTGTCCTCACCCCCAAGTCCCACCATTTGGAAATTATGCATAGCTAGTGAGGTCACTTTTGATCACACACAGATTAAATGACCATAAGTCTATTCTGAGGCCTCTGTTTCTCTCCATAGATCCTGGAAGTTTGCATATACCCATGGCGATTTTCTACTTTCTTGAGTGTTCCTAGTATCCAGATTTGAAATCATGCCTCAGCTTTTCTGATTAAAATAGAAGCAGTGAGACAATTCCATCTTTCCAATACTAAATCTACCAGTTTACCAGTTGTTCTTCAGTCACTCAGTCAGTTGTGTCTGACCCTTTGTGACCCCATGGACTGCAGCACACCAGGCTTCCTGTCCTTCACTGTCTCCTGGAGTTTACTCAGTGTCCACTGAGTCAGTGATGCCAGTTCACCAGAACCTCTGATCCCTCTGATCAAAAGCCAGGTCTCTACTGAACCCTTCATATTTCAGCCCTAGGATTCTCAAAAAATTTCCTCCTGCTATTAGAACTCTCTTTAGATTGCATTATCAGTTATCCCATCTCCCTGGGATCGTTCTCATTAGCATACAAAGAACCATTAGTCTTGTGTATTATAAAAATCTTAACACTCTGCTCTCTGCTCCCCCAGTATTCTACCCCCTTCACAGCAAAATTTCTTAAAAAATTTGTCTATATTCTCTGCCTCTATTTCCTCACCTCCCATTTGCTTCCTCATCCTGTTCCAGCAGGCTTTCTGCCATCATCCACTGAGCTTGCACATTGAGATCAACAGTCATTCACATGCTTTCTCATCCAGCAGTAACATTTCTGTTCTCATCTTTATACCCACTCAGGAGCATCAGACCATTCTGTCCAGGAAAGTCTCTCTGTTTTTTAATCTAAGATACTTCACTCTGCTCAATTTTCCCCCTGTCCTTCCTGGCCACTCCTTTGCTGTTCCCTTATTCTCTGCTGCTGCTAAGTTGCTTCAGTCGTGTCCAACTCTGTGCGACCCCATAGACGGCAGCCCCCCAGTCTCCCGTCCCTGGGATTCTCCAGGCAAGAACACCGGAGTGGGTTGCCATTGCCTTCTCCAATGCATGAAAGTGAAAAGTGAAAGTGAAGTCGCTCAGTCCTGTCTGACTCGTAGCAACCCCATGGACTGCAGCCTACCAGGCTCCTCCGTCCACGGGATTTTCCAGGCAAGAGTACCAAAATGATAGGATACTGAAAGAGAAACTCCCCAGGTCAGTAGGTGCCCAATATGCTACTGGAGATCAGTGGAGAAATAACTCCAGAAAGAATGAAGGGATGGAGCCAAAGCAAAAAGAATACCCAGCTGTAGATGTGACTGGTGATAGAAGCAAAGTCCGATGCTGTAAAGAGCAATATTGCATAGGAACCTGGAATGTCAGGTCCATGAATCAAGGCAAATTGGAAGTGGCCAAACAAGAGATGGCAAGAGTGATTGTTGACATTCTAGGAATCAGCAAACTGAAATGGACTGGAATGGGTGAATTTAACTCAGATGACCATTATATCTACTACTGCGGGCAAGAATCCCTCAGAAGAAATGGAGTAGCCATCATGGTTAACAAAAGAGTCCAAAATGCAGTACTTGGATGCAATCTCAAAAATGACAGAATGATCTCTGTTGTTTCCAAGGCAAACCATTCAATATCTCAGTAATCCAAGTCTATGCCCCAACCAGTAATGCTGAAGAAGCTGAAGTTGAATGGTTCTATGAAGACCTACAAGACCTTTTAGAACTAACACCCGAAAAAGATGTCCTTTTCATTATAGGGGACTGGAATGCAAAAATAGGAAGTCAAGAAACACCTGGAGTAACAGGCAAATTTGGCCTTGGAATACAGAATGAAGCAGGGCAAAGACTAATAGAGTTTTGCCAAGAAAATGCACTGGTCATAGCAAACACCTTGTTCCAACAACACAAGAGAAGACTCTATACTTGGATATCACCAGGTGGTCAACACCGAAATCAGATTGATTATATTCTTTGCAGCCAAAGATGGAGAAGCTCTATACAGTCAGCAAAAACAAGAGCAGGAGCTGACTGTGGCTCAGACCATGAACTCCTTATTGCCAAATTCAGACTTAAACTGAAGAAAGTAGGGAAAACCACTAGACCATTCAGGTATGACCTAAATCAAATCCCTTATGATTATACAGTGGAAGTGAGAAATAGATTTAAGGGCCTAGATCTGATAGAGTGCCTGATGAGCTATGGAATGAGGTTCGTGACATTGTACAGGAGACAGGGATCAAGACCATCCCCATGGAAAAGAAATGCAAAAAAGCAAAATGGCTGTCTGGGGAGGCCTTACAAATAGCTGTGAAAAGAAGAGAACCTATCAATACTAATGCTATAAAGGATGTGAAAAAAGTGAAAGTTGCTCAGTTGTGTCCTACTCTTTGCAACCCCATGGACTATACATTCCATAGAATTCTCCAGGCCAGAATACTGGAGTTGGTAGCCTTTGCCTTCTCCAAGGGATCTTCCCAACCCAGGGATTGAAACCAGGTCTCCTGCATTGCAAGTGGATTCTTTACCAGCTGAGCCACAAGTGAAGCCCAAGAATACTGGAGTGGGTAGCCTATCCCTTCCCCAGAGGACCTTCCCAAACCAGGAATCAAACTGGGGTCTGACAGTCTAGATCTCAAGCAGATACATTAAAAACAATGAGATATAAATAGTAGTGATAAGACCAAAAACCACAGGGAAAACACCTCTATTATGCCCTGAGAGGTCCAGAAGTCTTCCTAGCAGAAATAACTGGACACATCCCATAGGATTATCTAGGAGTTTTTCAGGCAAAGAAATATGAACAGGATATTATCATCGAAGAGAATGGTATGCACAAAGACATACACACAGGGTGATTATAAGCAGTTTTTGAGAGATGAGGTTGAACAAATAGAAATGCGGTAATTCAGGGCCTCGTATGTTAGGAAATTTGAACATTGGTCTTTCGGCAATAGGAATGAATCAGTTCAGCTCAGATTAGATCAGTCTCTCAGTCGTGTCCGACTCTTTGCGACCCCATGAATCGCAGCACGCCAGGCCTCCCTGTCCATCACCAACTCCAGGAGTTCACTCAGACTCACGTCCATTGAGTCAGTGATGCCATCCAGCCATCTCATCCTCTGTCGTCCCCTTCTCCTCCTGCCCCCAATCCCTCCCAGCATCAGTCTTTTCCAATGAGTCAACTCTTCGCATGAGGTGGCCAAAGTACTGGAGTTTCAGCTTTAGCATCATTCCTTCCAAAGAAATCCCAGGGCTGATCTCCTTCAGAATGGACTGGTTGGATCTCCTTGCAGCCCAAGGGACTCTCAAGAGTCTTCTCCAACACCGCAGTTCAAAAGCATCAATTCTTCAGTGCTCAGCCTTCTTCACAGTCCAACTCTCACATCCATACATGACCACAGGAAAAACCATAGCCTTGACTAGATGAACCTTTGTTGGCAAAGTAATGTCTCTGCTTTTGAATATGCTATCTAGGTTGGTCATAACTTTCCTTCCAAGGAGCAAGCGTCTTTTAATTTCATGGCTGCAGTCACCATCTGCAGTGATTTTGGAGCCCAGAAAAATAAAGTCTGACACTGTTTCCACTGTTCCCCTATCTATTTCCCATGAAGTGGTGGGACCTGATGCCATTATCTTTGTTTTCTGAATGTTGAGGTTTAAGCCAACTTTTTCACTCTCCACTTTCACTTTCATCAAGAGGCTTTTTAGTTCCTCTTCACTTTCTGCCATAAGGGTGGTGTCATCTACATATCTGAGGTTATTGATATTTCTCCCAGAAATCTTGATTCCAGCTTGTGTTTCTTCCAGTCCAGCGTTTCTCATGATGTTCTCTGCGTATAAGTTAAATAGACAGGGTGACAATATACAGCCTTGATGTACTCCTTTTCCTATTTGGAACCAGTCTGTTGTTCCATGTCCAGTTCTAACTGATGCTTCCTGACCTGCATACAAATTTCTCAAGAGGCAGGTCAGGTGGTCTGGTATTCCCATCTCTTTCAGAATTTTCCACAGTTTATTGTGATCCACACAGTCAAAGGCTTTGGCATAGTCAATAAAGCAGAAATAGATGTTTTTCTGGAACTCTCTTGCTTTTTCCATGATCCAGCGGATGTTGGCAATTTGATCTCTGGTTCCTCTGCCTTTTCTAAAACCAGCTTGAACATCAGGAAGTTCATGGTTCACATATTGCTGAAGCCTGGCTTGGAGAATTTTGAGCATGACTTTACTAGCGTGTGAGATGAGTGCAATTGTGCGGTAGTTTGAGCATTCTTTGGCATTGCCTTTCTTTGTGATTGGAATGAAAACTGACCTTTTCCAGTCCTATGGCCACTGCTGAGTTTTCCAAATTTGCTGGCATATTGAGTGCAGCACTGGGAATGAATAGGGTGTGTTTAAGAAATAATACAGGGTGATCAGATGTCCGTTGGCTAGATCCCTGGCAGCTGAGTAGAAGATGAATTTGAAGAGTATAAGAATAGGAATAGGGATTTCAGTTGAAGTCTTACTGCAAGAGTCCAAGTGCGAGACAATAAGGGACAAAATAAGGCAGTGGACTGGGAGATGTCTAAGAAAAATCCCTAGAAATGGTTAACTGGATAGGATTCAGGTTGAAGCTGGTAGGGGAGATAGCCATGGGGTGGCCAAGAAATGGAAACAAAAGAAAGGGAAGCTTCTGCCTGCCAAATTTCTCTCAGAAAAGTTTGCAGATAAATCAGTCCAGGATATTTGGCGAGACAAGAGTTCACTCTTAGCTGCTCTCATGGTGTCATATACCTGTCTCTTTCTTCATGATGGTTGTGGATATGTTTTTGAGAACTTACCAGCCTCCATTGACTCTTACTGTCTTTTTAGTCAACTTTTGCACTTTAAATATGTTCTCCTTACAAGTAAGAACAAAATCAAAGGAGCAAGATTTCCCAGCAGAAGCAAGAAAATTGGAAGTCAACGTTTTAATTAATTATTATAAAATGGATTAGATGCCCTAACTCTCAGTTTCTATAGCTGATAAATGGGAATAGAAAAATCAATGTCTTCCCTTCCTACAAACAATTGAGTAAGACATTGAAGGAATTTTAGCAAAAGACAAAAAAAGTAATAAAATATTCTAGTCCTTTTTAAACCTATCTAATGTATTCTCAAGGTGATTAAGCATTGGTTTAAGGTCTCCTTTTCCTATACTGCAAGGTTCTTAAACTTAGTTAAATTAATAAGCATTTGCTAGTATCAAACAGAATGCCAGACTTACTGTAAATATAACATATTACTATAGCATATCCTCTTAAATCCTAAATCACCTAGCTTTGAGGATCTCCTCACTTCTACTGAAATCCTTTCACTTCTTTCCATTGGTTTTCAAACATCTCAATTTTATAATCTTTGTCCATAGTAAACTAGAATCCTAGTATATTTTCACAATTTGAGATTGTGATTGCATGCTTAGATTTCAGGAGAATCTGCTATCTTTATGCAAACATCAAATATAAATTCTAAATCAGTAAAATGTATAAAAATCAATGTAACTTTGCAAAGTCTATATCTTATTCATTTTATGGTGTACATGACAAAAGAGAAGCTGATTATATTTTAATTAAATGAAGGAGTTAAGTATTATCTTACCCTAAGACAAAGTCTCTGTCTGGTAGACTATCATTCCTAAAATGATACTCAACTTGTAGAAGAATATTGTTTCCCTTCCTTATGATAGAATTCATTCAAATTCTTCATCTTCTCTCCCTACGACAAACATTTATCTTCCTCAGAAATCTCCATCACTAAACTATATACTATGACAATTGTATGCAGGGACAGAACTTGGTCTCTATCTTTCCCAAATGATGAAGGATACAGATGAGACTATCTATCAACTTGACAATGTGTGTGTACTCTACAACAATGAGCACTGGACAGAAGAAATCTACAGAAATCTCCGTGAGGAGAGAATATTAGAATGTTGCTGTTGTTCAGTTGCTAAGTCATGTCCAGCACTTTGTGACCCCATGGACTACAGCACACCAGGCTCCCCTGTCCTTTACTATCTGCTGAAGTTTGCTCAAATTCATGTCCATTGAGTCAGTGATGCTATCTAACCACCTCATTGGAAAAGACTCTGATGTTGGGAAAGATTGAAGGCAAAGGAAGAAAAGGGCAGCAGAGGATGAGTATTAGAATATAATTACTTAAATCTAGCAACCAAATTCTTCTAAGTAACTTATCTACCCTGAAGGTAGCTACTTACAGATTCTATTTCTTTCAAACCATCAACAATTAGGCCCTGCAGTAGTACCAAGTATCCATCATCGGTCCTAGTTTTCAGTCCTTAGGAAATTAACATATAGCTTTTTCCTAGAAAGGGAAATAAAAGGGAAATAAACTATGCTAAGTTTCTTCTATGTACTGGGCTGCAGATTAAATACTTTTACTAATATTACATAAGGCTGTGACCACTAAGAGAACAGTCATCTCAAATGTGTTGCTCAAGGCTGTGTCCAGAGCTGAGTAGTGCCGAACACATAGTAGATGTCCAATAACATTCAGAGCTAAGGTGGTTGGGTACTTATTATTTTCTGTGCACTGTTCTAAGCACTAATTCATTTGATTCTCACAACCATGCTATACAGTAGGTATTGTACCCATTTTACAGATGAAAAAACTGAGGGTAAGAGAAGTTAAGTAACTTGCCCAAAGTCACATAGGTAGCAAAGCTGGGATGCAAACCTGTGCCCCATATTTCCTCACTATGTTAAACTTGCCACATGAACAAACCAACATTGTTTCCTTCAGGAACTGGGGACTGTTTATATTGATATAGTTCTGAGATTGATGTAAATATACTTTTTCCAAAGTTGTGGTGCTTACCTTCTATTGCACAGATCAAGCAATAAGTTTCCTCTCTTGCTTTGTAAATCCCAGGTAAAAGCTCTTTCTCCCGCACTTCACCTCTTGTTCTTCACAGCTCAGTACTAATCATCAGCCCATAATGCAGTGTAGAATTGCCAACACCATCCCGATGATGTAGTTATTTCCAATTGGCACTTGGGAGCAGTGAGGATAGGAGGCATTACTCATAGCCAAGAGTACAGATGTTTCTAATTGCTTTCCATTACCAAGAATAACAGCTGTTTACATCTATCAGCAAATAATTCACAAGAGCTCCAGACTATTAAGATAACACACCCCACCTGGTCACCATCACAAGTTGTCAAGGCCAAGATAGAGGCTGCCAGAAACCCCTTCTGCATCTCTGTTCATCAACTGACAGCATGTGTCACCTTCAGATATCCTTATGCTACCCCACAAGCTCTGGCTTCTTGGTGGCCTGACACATCAAATGGACATATGGATTCTTCATGGCTTTGCAGTAAATGTTTTATGGTTATCTTGCAGCCAAGGGCAGCTGACACGGAGGAGCAGGGGACTTGCAAATAGCCTGATGAAAGAATTTTTGCACTTTTTTTTTTTTTTTTCACAGAAGAGGAGAAAGTGTTCTGCTTAGAGGAGTTTCGCAGCTGCAATGTACTTAACTTCCTTTAATGCGCCAACACATTGCATTGGGTGACAGATTATACATTAGGTAGCATCCCGGGGACCTGGTCACGTGCTTGGAAATAATACCCCCAAATGGACAGACAGTGTTAACAGTTCAGTGAACTTTATGACATAGTTTTATTGGGCACAAAAGAATACAAATATTACAACACATCATAGATATTTGGAGTTAAAAACACCAATAGTACCTCCTTGCCAATGCAACATTGATCCATACTACATGGGGTTTTATTGTTGTTGTTTATTTCCTTTTCCAGCCTAGTTTAAAGTGACTCAGGCAATTGGTCTCTACTATTTTTTCTTTCCCATGGAGACTCTATCAGTGTCTCAATACAGCTTTGTTTCCAGCTACCTCTGAATTTATATCTAAAATTGTCTTTCATACATTCAAATACATATTTTTTTAACCCATGGGTTTTTCAACCTACAAAAATAAGAATATCAGCTATTGAGTTGGCCAAAAAGTTCGTTCAAGTTTTTCCATAAGATGTTATAGAAAAATTCAACCAACTTTTAGGCCAACCCAATATTTAAAGCTACATGACACCCAGGTGGCTCAGTGGTAAAGAATCTTCCTGCCAAGCAGGAGATGTGGGTTTGATTCCTGGGTCAGGAAGACCCCCTGGAGAAGGAAATGGCAATCCACTCCAGTATTCTTACCTGAGAAATCCCATGGACAGAGAAGCCTAGTGGGTTATAGTCCATGGGGTCACAAAGAGTTGGACACGACTGAGCAACTAAACTACAACAGATTATCTACAAAACTATGTAAACTGAAGAATTTCCTTTTGGCTGTGATATTTTGTCTCTAGAGCTATTAATTCCCCCCGTCCTTGTATTTGTATGCCACTGTCCCATCACAAGGTGAAATCTTTGGAGTCCTTTGAAACTGAGATGGTTTCCAATTGCTTCAACCATCAGACTATGCCAGAAGTGATACTTGGCCAGTTCTGGGCCTCATTTTTTAAGAGGACTGGCAGTTTCTGCTCCCCTTATCTTGAAACTCTTGCTCTGAGGGAAGTACCATGGAAGAACCCTTATGATCCCGAGACTCTCATGCTGGAAGGAAGCCTAGGGTAGCTATGTGGAGGGGTTGTAAGGAGAGAAGATGCTAACAGCCTCCTCTAGGCTGTTCCACACACCCCAATCCAGGTGCCAGACACATGAGCAAATGAACAACTTGGACATGCCAGGATCTCAACCATTCCAAACAATTCTAGCTGTTTAAGCCAGCCTGGTTAAGGCTCTAAATACCATGGAGTAGAGACAGACTGTCTTTGAATTACTGACCTACAGAATTATAAGCATAATAATTTTTTACCATTTTACCATACAATACCTGATTAGGGTCATGAGGAAAAGGGTGTGATAGAGGATGAGACAGTTGGATGGCATCATCAACTCAATGGACATGAGTTTGAGCAAACTCCGGGAGATAGTGAAAGAGAGGGAGGCCTGGGATGCTGCAGTCCATGGGGGTCACAAAAAGTCGGACACAACTGAGCCACTGACAACAACTGCCATACATTACCATATGTAAAATAGACAGCCAGTGGGAATTTGCTGTATGACTCAGGGAGCTCAGGCTGGTGCTCTGTGATAGCCTAGTGGAGTGGGAGGGAGGTTCACGAGGGAGGGGACATATGTGTATCTATGGCTGTTTCACACTGATGTATGGCAGAAACCAACACAAAACTGTAAAGCAGTTATCCTTCAACTAAAAATAAACAAATTTTTAAAAATGTTACAGCAGCTGGCAGCTAGAAGTGGAACACATCCCACTCCACTTGCCGTGAATCTCTGATACTTCAACATCATTCCACAACACAGATGACATAAAGAGAGAAGTCCTTCTCTGAAATCATAGGTCATATAATAAACATCATTGTAGTTTCTAATCAAAAGAAACAAAAAGAAGAAAGGTAAGTGCTCAAAATGCACCATACTCCTTTTTTCATTGAATCCATGTCTCACTCCACTATCAGTGAGGGCTTTATTCTACTATTTTGCCCATAAAATAAGCAGTTATGTATTTTAGGTTTCTGCCACTGCATGGGTTATCAATTCAAATCACTGCACTTCACTTTCCAATCTAAATATATATCCAACAGGCTGGATTGAATTAGAATAAAGTCATCACTTCTTTCCAGGAAATTTGGTTCTTTAATAAAACTCCAACAAATTTTGGAAACTGTACAGATTCTCTTTTGACAACATCAGTTGTAAGTCTGTAGTTGCTATTAGGAAATGGAGAAGGAAACGGCAACCCACTCCAGTATTCTCGCCTAGAGAATCCTGTGGACAGAGGAGCCTGGAGGGCTGCTGTCCATAGGGTCGCACACAGTCAGGCACAACTTAAGCGACTTAGCATGCATGCATGCATTGGAGAGGGAAATGGCAACCCACTCCTGTATTCTTGTCTGGAGAATCCCAGGGATGGAGGAGCCTGGTGGGCTGCCATCTACGGGGCTGCACAGAGTTGGATACAACTAAAGCGACTTAGCAGCAGCAGCTATTAGGAAAAGTACTAGTTCTGAAGCCTTAGGAAGTGCTTGTACTGCTTACAGAGATGTTGCTTTTATGATACAAATGTGTATATACAGCATAAATTATATACTTAAGTGTGTATATACACTGCTGCTCCTGCTGCTGTCACATCAGTCATGTCGTGTTTATACACACACGCATACACACACACACACACACACACACACATATATATATATATATAAGCTTGGTGAGGAATAGTATAATATATATTAAAAAATGGATCGCATTCTTCCAGTCACTTTATATCTGCTTAACAGTCATAAAAAGCTCACTGCATTAGAACATAGATACTCTGGATTTTCCAGCCTCCTGACCCCATCCGCTACCTATTTCTCAAAAGACTGGCATGACATTTTGAGTTTGCTTTCATTTCTAAAATTTATTTTTCTAATATAGTCTTCCCATATTTTCTTACCTTCCTTATTGCTTTCACATTAACCAAATGGACTTATATGGCCTAAATCCTATTTCACAGCATTCTTTTTTTTTTTTTTTTTAAATGCTTACTTTCAATCCTTTTATTCAAGTTCCTCCAGCCATCACAGGGTTGGATGAAGTTCATTCTCTAGTAAAATTTTCAAGAAGGACTTTTTGATGAAGAATTCTCTGTATTTGTATAGCTTGAAGCTGGTTTTCTATGGCCTTGATATTTAAACAGTTAGATTGAATATAAGGGGGACCTAATTAAACTTAAAAGCTTCTGCACATCAAAGGAAACTATTAGCAAGGTGAAAAGACAGCCTTCAGAATGGGAGAAAATAATAGCAAATGAAGCAACCGACAAACAACTAATCTCAAAAATATACAAGCAACTCCTACAGCTCAACTCCAGAAAAA
>NW_011494800.1:1791113-1797924 GCF_000754665.1 Bison bison bison | reverse complement strand
GATAAGAAAGCTGTGGTACATATACACAATGGAGTATTACTCAGCCATTAAAAAGAATACATTTGAATCAGTTCTAATGAGGTGGATGAAACTGGAGCCTATTATACAGAGTGAAGTAAGCCAGAAGGAAAAACACCAATACAGTATACTAACGCATATATATGGAATTTAGAAAGATGGTAACGATAACCCTCTATATGAGACAGCAAAAGAGACACTGACGTATAGAACAGTCTTATGGACTCTGTGGGAGAGGGAGAGGGTGGGAAGATTTGGGAGAATGGCATTGAAACGTGTAAAATATCATGTATGAAACGAGATGCCAGTCCAGGTTCAATGCACGATACTGGATGCTTGGGGCTGGTGCACTGGGACGACCCAGAGGGATGGTGTGGGGAGGGAGGAGGGAGGGGGGTTCAGGATGGGGAACACATGTATACCCGTGGTGGATTCATTTTGATGTTTGGCAGAACTAATACAATTATGTAAAGTTTGAGAATAGAATAAAATTAATTTTAAAAAAATCAATATGCACAGCATTCTTGATAAGAAATTTAACATCTAAATATTACTAAAATAATATTTTTTCTTTTTTTAGTCTAATTTTGTAGCTAAATTAGGAAACAGCCAGCTACTTCCCTCTTAATAATAACTTTATATGTTAAAGTACTAATATTAACTCACTCTTGAAGTTGAAAAGGAATATTTCCCCTAATTAAATTCAATTATTTAGCAATAGCCTAAGTTTTCTTAAATATCAAGAAATTACACCATTTGGTGTGGAGAAGGAAACATTTTTTCTCTTTACAGAGAAAAATTCAGTCCTTAATTATTCATGAATATAGCTCCATTTAGAGGAATAAAAGATTCTTTATGTAATTATTTGATGCTACATTGAGAGACCTTCAAAGCTATCTAAGATATATAGTTACTTTGCTGCTGCTGCTAAGTCGCTTCAGTCGTGTCCAACTCTGTGCAACCCCATGGACAGCAGCCCACCAGGCTCCTCTGTCCACAGGGTTCTCCAGGCAAGAATACTGGAGTAGGTTGCCATGTCTTTCTCCAATAGTCATTTTAGTTTTTCTTTTAAAATTGCAAAATGGTCCAATGTATTATTCATATTGGAGTAAAACACAGAGCCTTCACTCACCAACAGCTCAATCTTGAGTACAATTAAAAATTATTTAAAGATAACCTTGGATGGGATTAAAAGTAGAGAAAGGTCAGCATCCTTGACCTTCGTCATTCACTTTCTCATAACTTTTCACTCAGTCTCTCATCCGCATTAAAGTGATCTGTAAGGATCTAATGGAATCAGAGTTTTCATTTCTGACATGGACTTTGTAAATGCCTGAAATGATACTATAAATGTTATTGATTACTCTGTTGATACATGAAGGCAGCTTTGAGTTGGTATCATAGATTTAAAAAAAAAATTATCTTGAAATGATTTTAAACTCTGTAGGAGTTTCAAAAACAATACAGAGTCCCTTGAACCTTCCACTCAGATTTACCAATGTTCCACAGATTCTGAAATTTTCCTTTGCCACTGTCCATATGAAAAGACCATAAGATAAGTATATTCTTAATAAACATGACAAAGTTGCTCTCACATTTGTCTTCAAGGGCTGCAGGAAGACAGCTAATTATTAATTAGATTGCAAGTAGAATGATGCTAATATAGTACTGGTGAACATACTTGTTTCCAGGCTGGCATGATATGGCATGCAAGTTGGCATGCAGTGTTATATGAACATATGGCAGGCAGAAGCTGCTGTTTCCTCCTAGGAAACAGCAACGGAAACGTCAGCTCCCACAGTATTGAAGACACACACCCCAAAACTCCTCAGTGCTGTTGAGGGCTTAATGCACATGCCACTTCCCAGTCACTGGGATGGGGAAATAAACCTTTCATGTGGTGTCATGCCAGCAACCAGAGGCGCTTAAAGTCTGTTTCACTCAGAAGAGAAGGATGCAAAACCGGAAGTTATCCCTCTAGCTGCTGTGTCAGGGTCCAGCTAGTTATGGTATTTCTCATAAAGAAATTTCTACCCGGGAAAACCTCAACCATTCAAAGAGTCTAGCCCTTAGCCACCAAGCAAGTATATGCTTAGATATAATAGGATCTATAAGGATCTACCTGTGGGCTTCCCCAGTGGCTTAGCAGTAAAAATCCGCCTGCAATGGAAGAATCGCAGGAGAAGCAGGTTGGATCCTTGGGTGGGGAAGATCCCCTGGCGGAGGGCATGGCAACCCATTCTGGTATCCTTGCCTGGAGAATCCCATGGACAGAGGGTCCACAGGATCGCAGAGTCAGATACAACTGAAGTGACTTAGCACCTAGGCATGCACAAGGATCTACCTCTTTATTTTACAGTTTAAAAAACTTAGAAACATTCCATGACTTGTCCAAATGTTGAGTCTGAATGAATGTTTAAGGCTTTCAGCATTTCTAGAATTCCACTGAGAAAGCAGTTTATCTTTTATTATTAGTCTCTCCTGAAGAGTAATAATCTTAACTCTCTGAAAATTCACCCAGCTTTTACCTAAATCTCCACTGGTGGTGGTTTAGTCACTAAGTTGTGTCCTACTCTTGCGACCTCATGGACTGTAGCCTGCCAGGCTCCTCTGTCCATGGGATTTTCCAGGCAAGAGTACTGGAGTAGGTTGCCATTTCCTTCTCCAGGGGATCTTCCTGACCCAGGAATCGAACCTGGGTCTCCTGCATTGCAGGCAGATTCTTTATCGACTGAGCTACAAGCAAAGATCAAATCTCCACTTCTCGCATTCATTTTCTTCATTCTGTTCTCCGTGGCATAAAAGCACACTTAATATGTAATAACTTTGCATCTTCTTAAACGTCTATTTTAAAATTTTTCACAGCTTTCCCCAAGTCAAAATACATAAATAGTAGTTCTTCAGGAAGAAGTTTGGGATATAGGTCTATGCTTTTGATTATTTATACCTAATCAAAGGATTCCTAGGTGGTGCAGTGGTAAAGAATCTGCCTGCCAATGCAGGAGACTCAAGAGACATGGGTTCTATTCCTGAGTCAGGAAGACCCCTTGGAGTAGGAGATTGCAACCTGCTCCAGTATTCCTGTCTGGAAAATTCCACAGACAGAGGAGCCTGGTGGGCTACAGTCCAAGGGGTCACAAAGAGTTGGACATGACTGAACATGCATGCAAAGGATTCCTATTTATTTAAATATATAAGCTTCCTTATATGTGACTGAATTATTCCCACTCTAGCTATTCTATCATATAATTTAACAAAAGATGCTTTTTGTCTTTTCATATGCTTTTTATTCAAGCGTTTTGAAATTCATCATCTTTGGAATGTTATTCCAAAACACTTTACCGGTTCAACAGAATAATTCTTTGTTGAAAGACTGAAGTCCTAATTTTGCTCTCAGTAAATGTACACTTCCCTTCCACTTTGTCCCTGCTTTCTACTCCCAAATGAAGGATGACCTGACAGAGCTAACAGAGAACAGGAAGGGAGGGGTCCTCTGTGGTCATCCTACAGCCTAGACATGTAAACTACTTGCTCTGGTTGTTGGAAAAATTTCCCAGATGCCTTCAGCTGAAAGAAAGTATTTTTACATTTCTTTTTTCCCCACACAAAAGGATTCTTGAATGTTGGGTGTATAAAGCCATCAGTTTCTATATGAACGTGGTGTCTGGAGCAACCAGCACACTCAACTGCAAAAGCACATAGGACCTGAAGTGTCTGACTCAGCAGTGGGGTCCATGCTGAGGGCAAAAACCCAAACCACCACGGCCACTGAGAACCTGTTTTTTCTGTCTCTCTTTAGGCCATCCTGTGAACACTCAGTTTTTATTGCAGCAGTTGTTGTCATTATCGGATGTTTCGATATGATTTGGCATTTTTCCAGGGGGGCAGCGTCCCCATCAGGACACGTGCCAGGCAGAGCAGAATGCCATTATGTGGAGAACGGTTGCTGCTGCGAGCTGCCTCCATCACGGGGGATTTCTCTCTGCAAGTGCTGAGCATAATGGACTCCTTCACTAAATGACTCTGGATGAGCAGGGTTTTGGCAGAGGCCCTGCAAGTCCCACACTCTGTTATAAAACTGAATGCCCGTGTAATGCATGCTCAGGAGAAGTGGAGATGAGGGCAGGTGGGTGGGAGAGAGTCATGTCTGAAAGGCACATCCGACACTCGAGAAGGGGAGGAGAGGAATGTGAGCCCAACAGGCAAAAGGACAAGCATGGACCCAACTAATTTAAAGGACAAAAGATAATTTTTACATGGATTTTAATCATAACAATCAAAAATCTAGAAGGGAGAAACAATTAATGAACAAACACAAGATGTTTTAGTAGGTAGGTAAAAAGTGCTCTAAAGAAAGACAGAGCAGGGTTAGGGGACAGAGAGTGATGTCGCGGGATTAGTGCTGTTTTGTAAATCCTGGTCAGGAAATATCCCTTGATAAACTGACATGAGCTGAGATCTGATGAGGTAAGGGAGAAAGCCCTGCATATATCTGGAAGAAGCATTTTAGTCAGAAGCAACAGCATATGCAAAGGACCTGAGGTCTTCGTGTAAAGGCACTCAATCAGGAAAGGGCTTAGTGTGCGCAGGAACAGCAAAAAAGCCCTGTGGATGGAACAAAATAAGCTAGAGGGAGAGAAATGGTGTGAGTCTTGGCAGGAGCAGGGTCAGATCAGGTGGAGTCCATGGTCCAGCCTGAAGTATTCTTCTGAGTGAGAGGGGTGTCAGTGGAGGGTTTTGCACTGAGGGTTGACTTAGCTGGCCTAGGTTTTAAAAGAAACCGTTCTGCTTCTGTGTGGTGAAAGGATTGTAAGGAAGCAAAAACGGAAGCAAGAATACTAGTTTGGAGGTTATCAAAGAAATCCAGAAGAAAGGTGATGGTGTTAGACTAGCAGAAGTAGAGGACAATGGTCAACTTGAAATATAAATTGAAGGTAAAGCCAACAGGATTTGCTGATAAATTGGATGTAGAGAAGGACTGATGCAGAAGCTCCAACGTTTTGGCCACCTGATGCAAAGAGCAAACTCACTGGAAAAGACCCTGATGCTGGGAAAGACCGAGGGCAAGAGAAGAAAAAGGCAGCAGAGGATGAGACGGTTGGATGGAATCACCAACTCAATGATCTTGAGTTTGAACAAACTCTGCGAGATGATGAAGAAGCCTGGCGAGCTGCAGTCCATGAGGTCACAAGTGTAAGGTATAGTTCAGGCCAAGAGAGAAAAGAAGGCGAGACGACCTCAATGGAGAAAGGTTACTTTTGTTTTGGCAGGAGGGGCAACAGTTGGCCTAAGGACCAGGCTGAGTGTGAGAGGGATTAGGGAGGCTTCATATTTAAAGGGAGGTTTGTGGAAGTGATAAGGGAAAGGTTAGTCAGGCCTGACGTTTTGGGTAATCTTTAGTTGAGATGGCATTTGTAGTTGAAAAGGGGGTGGGAGGTTTTCGGCAGGGGTTGATAAGTCCCCTGGGCATGGGGTGATAAGTCCTAGGCAGATGTAGGGGGTGAGAGGTTTCTGGGCAGGGAGTGATAAGTCCCAGGTAGATGCAACCAGCCCGGAGTATTAGGGCAGGACTTAAAGTTCAGTTTTGTTTTTCCCAAAGTTAGATGATTCAGCAAGGGCCTTTGAGACAGTTATTTTCTTTTCTAGGCCCAAGGACTCCTTCAGCAAGGAGTTGACATGACTTAGCAACTGAACAACAAAAACAATGGTTTTTAAAAAGGAGAAGAATGAAGATGACTACAGAGATTTTAACCCAAGCAACTAGACAGGTGGGATTACTATTCATTGAGATGAGGAAGGCTGGAAGAGGAAAAGGTTTAGAGGAGAAAAGAAGCCTACTTTAGATATTTTAAGTTTGAAATTTCAATTAGATGTTCAAACAGAAGCTGAATAGGCAACTAGATATATGAATATGAAATTCAGAATTCAGAGAGGCTCTATCAGTGGGATCCAGCAATTAGAAGGTGGGGCTGGGGTCTTATCAGACTAGAGATGGTCAGAAAAGCCATGGAACTGGATGGAATCATCTAGAAAGTGGGTGTAGGTTAGAAAAAGTTCCAAGATTGAGCCGTGAAACAAATCTTGAGTCCTCTCATCTAGAGAAAGGTGAGAATGGTCCATTACAGGAGACTGAAATGGCCAGTGAAGCAAGAGAAACAAGAATCAGTCATTTCAGTCACTCAGTGTGTCCAACTCTTTGCGATCCCATGAACTGCAGCATGCCAGGCCTCCCTCTCCATCACCAACTCCTGGAGTTTACTCAAACTCATCTCCATTGAGCCAGTGATGCCATCCAACCATCTCATCCTCTGTCATCCCCTTCTCCTCCTGCCCTCAATCTTTCCCAGCATCAGGGTCTTTTCCAATGAGTCAGCTCTTCTCATCAGGTGGCCAAAGTATTGGAGTTTCAGCTTAACATCAGCCTTCCAATGAACATCCAGGACTGATCTCCTTTAGGATGGACTGGTTGGAACTCCTTGCAGTCCAAGGGCCTCTCAAGAGTCTTCTCCAACACCAAGTTCAAAGGCATCAATACTGCTCCACTAAATACTGAAGGTGTTTTGAAGAGGAGGAAGAGGAGTTAACAATGTTGCCAAATGCTGATGATAGATTAAGAAATACAAGAAACATAAGTTAAACATTGGATCTGGCCTTGTGAAGATCAGTGCCAGGCATTTTGGAGTGATGTGGATTAGCCTCACTGAAATGATGCAAAGACAATAGAAAGTATGTGGGAGGTAGATTAAAACAAGTCTTTCAGGCAGTTTTAGCAGCTTCTCTGGTGGCTCAGTGG
>NW_011494800.1:1788149-1791013 GCF_000754665.1 Bison bison bison | reverse complement strand
CTGGAGAATCCCATGGAGAGAAGCACTGCAGGCTACAGTCCATGGGGTCACAGAGTCGGACACGGCTGAGGGACTAACACTTTCAGGTAGTTTTGCTGTAAAAGGAACAAAGAAAGAGTAGGAGATGAGGAGAATGACAGGGTAAGGGAAGTTTACTTTAACATGGGAGCTGCTGCTGCTGCTGCGTCGCTTCAGTCATGTCTGACTCTGTGCGACCCCATATACAGCAGCCCACCAGGCTCCCCCCATCCCTGGGATTCTCCAGGCAAGAACACTGGAGTGGGTTGCCATTTCCTTATCCAATGCATGGAAGAGAAAAATGAAAGTGAAGTCGCTCAGTCATGTCCAACTCTTAGCGACCCCATGGACTGCAGCCTACCAGGGTCCTCCGTCCACGGGATTTTCCAGACAAGAGTATTGGAGTGGGGTGCCATTGCCTTCTCCACATGGGAGCTAGGACAGCTTATTTGTATAATGATGGAAATGATACAGATTTAAGGAAAAGTTTTATGTTCCAAGAGAGGGGACAATCGCAGGAGAGACAAAGAGAACAAGATCAAGTTCAGTGTTTCTCAACCTATCTGGTGAGGAAAAACCATGTTTTCCCCTTCAACTGTCAAAGTCCAATGTTTTTACAAAATACATACAAAGCATTGTCAAACTCACAAAGTTAGAAAACACAGTCACATTATATATGACCCATTTTTTTTTAAGTCTGAGATTCAAAAAATGTAAAATCAACTCTGTAAGTTGTTCTAAAAGTTTCTACGGAAACTATACACAGTTATTCTCTATTTCTATACTTGTGTCATCACAAACAGGTAACAGTTCATAACCAGTAGCAGCCCATGGTTTGCACTTTAAATAGGGCTGATCTAGGGCATGAGACGTGTTGACTTAAGAGAAGGAACAGTACATCTAAAGTAAGGTGTTGGCGAGGCAGAGTATATGAACTCAGATTAGGTTAGAAAAGTAGACTGCTGGGAGGAAGTGGAGGTTGTTTTCTGTTGCCTTCTGTTTCATGTCTGAAGACAGAGCGAGAGTGAAGACAGTGTATGGCATGTTGGAAGATTGAAGAGAGAGAAAATTAGAATGTATTTAGAAGAATGAGAGTAGAAATTGACTAAGGAAATCTAGTAGGAATCCCAAATAGCACTAAGACTGACCTCAGATCTGGGGTCATGAATTTAAAGTTCAGTTCAGTTCAGTCACTCAGTCATGTTAGACTCTTTGCAACATCATAGACTGCAGCATGCCAGGCTTCCCTGTCCATCACCAACTCCCAGAGCTTATTCAAACTCATGTCCATCGAGTCGGTGATGCCATCCAATCATCTCATCCTGTGTCATCCCTTTCTCCTCCCGCCTTCAGTCTTTCCCAGCATCAGGATCTTTTCCAATGAGTCAGTTCTTCACATCAGGTGGCCAAAGTATTAGAGTTTCAGCTTAACATCAGTGCTTCCAATGAATACTCAGGACTGAATCCCTTTAGGATGGACTGGTTGGATCTCCTTGTAGTCCAAGGGACTCTCAAGAGTCTTCTCCAACACCCAGTTGATATTCAGTTCAGTTCAATCGCTCAGTCGTGTCCGATTCTTTGTGACCCCATGGACTGCAGCATGCCAGTCTTCCCTGTCCATCACAAACTCCCAGAGCTTATTCAAACTCATGTCCATTGAGTTGGTGATGCCATCCAACCATCTCATCCTCTATTATCCCTTTCTCCTCCTGCCTTCTGTCTTTCCCAGCATCAGGGACTTTTCAAATGAGTCAGTTCTTTGTATCAGGTGGCCAAAGTATTGGAGTTTCAGCTTCAGCATCAGTCCTTCAAATGAATATTCAGGACTGATTTCCTTTAGGATGGACTGGTTGGACTTCCTTGTAGTCGAGGGGACTCTCAAGAGTCTTCTCCAACACCACAGTTCAAAAGCATCAATTCTTCTGCACTCAGCTTTCTTTATAGTCCAACTCTCACATCCATACATGACCACTGGGAAAACCATGGCTTTGACTAGATGGACCTTCATATGACCCCAGAGGAATGATTTTCTTGTTCTATATGTCATCCATATTCTACACTTCCTTCAAGATTGCAGAAATCATTTTTCAATGTAATAAACTTTTATTGAATGGCTACTAAGCATCAGCCACTGCTCTATAGAAGAAAAAGGGATAAAAAGATCTTGATTTTCTTTGCTCTCTTTTTGATCCAGACAAATTGTTTTTCCTCATTTCTGAAAGTTTATAGAATTGATAGTTTATAGCATGGATATGGGTTTTAAACTATAAATACTATAAATATGGGCTTCCCTGGTGATTCAATGGTAAAGCACTCGCCTGCCAATGCAGGAGACACTGGTTAAATCCCTGGGTGGGGAAGATCACCTAGAGGAGGGCATGGCAGCCCACTCCAGTATTCTTGCCTGGAGAATCCCATGGACAGAGGAGCCTGGTGGGCTAGAGTCCACTGGGTTGCAGACTCTGACACAACTTAGCAACTCTGTATGCATGCACACACACACTGATACCTTAGGTATTCTCCAGCTATTTATTTAAATCTTGCCATCCCTGTTACTGTGTAAGTTTCTAAGGACTAGAGACAGTCTTACATTTCTTTTGTATCTTTAGAATGGTGCTGGATATAGAATATATAAACAAAGTCAAAGTGTTAGTTGCTCAGTCATGTCTGACTCTTTGCAACCCCATGGACTGTAGCCTGCCAGGCTCTTCTGGCCATGGGCTTCCCTTGTGGCTCAGCTGGTAAAGAATATGCCTGCAATGCGGGAGACCCAGGTTCAATCCCTGGGTTAGGAAGATCCTCTGGAGAACGGAACGGCTACCCATTCCAGTATTCTGGCCTGGAAA